>NW_007726324.1:751548-795656 GCF_000696425.1 Galeopterus variegatus
AGGGGAGACCGGGCCGGCAGAGGCGGCAGCGGTAACGGGCGGGGGAGGGGGCTGATCCCGCGTCTCCCCTCAGCAGACAATACAAGCGCCTCGGACCAAGTCCCCGAACCTGCCCTAGCCAAAATGGCGGCCGAGAAAGAGCGGAAGTGACGTAAGTACCTCATTAGCATAAGAGGACTCATTGTCCAGCTAAGTAGGAGGGATAGTGGGGGACAGTACTCCTCACCCTCGTGCACCCCAGGGACAACTCTCTTACTCCTACCTCTGCTTGCACCTAACTTTTCCTGAGGGAGGGTGCCCCCAGCACCCCACCCCCGCCTAAGGGAAATTATATAATCCCCACTGAGGGGGAGCTCTCGCGAGAACCCAGAGGATTTGCCATTGACCCACTAGGAGGCGCCGCGGATAATGGCCGCAGTGCGCTCCCGGGGTCCGTGTGCTGGGCGGGCGCCTTCCTCTGGCCGCAGCGCTGGCGGCGGAGGCAGAAGCAGCGGGCCGCAGCACGCCCAGCACTCAGTCAGGTGGCCATGCTGGGGATCCCTGCGCAGGCCCCGCTGGGCCTGGACTACATCTGGCGGGAGGGGTGTGCGGGGCGGCCCCGGGCGACTCCACGTGTTAGGAGGCCCGCACTCTCACCGGCTGGGCAGCAGCGGGAAGGGGCAGGGATATCTGACAGGTCGAGCCTGACGCTTCCTGCCTTAAATGAGGTGTGAGGGCCTCGTGCTTCACACACGGCCTTGAGATGAGACAACCCCATGGATGCCAGAGGCTGCCTGGTGGGGTGGGGTACTCGGTGGGCGGGAGCTGTGTTTTACACAAGATTCGCTCTTGCCTGGGGACTCGACATTCTTCCAAGACACAGTGACAGACTCTTCTCTTTGGTATGAAGGAAACAAATGGGCTCCCGAGTGTTTTGAGACTACAGGGCTGGTGAAGCCTAAGGATGAGAACTGATGTTGCCAATGGGCCTCCACAAGATCGTTATTAACCACACTTTGCAGTCCTAGGGACAGTAACTTCTGGTGCTCCCACAATCTGGATAGTGTAAGACAACATATGGAGAAACTTTGCTTTGTAAATTTAGGTCAATACCAACCAATACATTATCTCCTCAACATTTCTGAACCCAACTTTTATAGTGCACCATTGGTCCAAACGTATTGAAAAGTAATCGTGAAGGATTAACCAAGCCTGTTTTCTTAACATGGGATCTGTAAATACACCTTTTACTGTTTCTTTCAATTTCAAGTCAAAAGAGTTTCAAACCGTACTTAACATCCCGAAAGAGCTGACTTAACTGCAAGTATGTATAAGTTGTGGTTACATATTGCCCAATCTCTAAGACTTCGGTTAACAATTCTAACATATTGTCTTTCATCCAACACAGTATTCCATTAACATACATCTTTAAAAACCAAATCAGTGTTTCAAGGGAAAATAGCTGAAAAAAGTTGTAAAACAAAAAAAAGGGGGGGGGGGTGGCGGCAAAACATTTGATTCAGAAGACTAAAGATGAATCTAATTACTCACTGCAGAAGACAGGCAAAAGCTAATATGAAATAAAAGTAAATTTATCTTAAGTTTAGTTTTCTTTAGATACACTTAGATTTCATACAGTGATAATACAAATACAAAGGGAAAACATCTGGATTTCATCCTTGGATTCATTTACAAAGCAAAAAGGGATGCTGGATTCAGATGTAAATGTTTAAAAGGATTTTACAGTGCTTAAGTCACTAGATTCACTACAAAAATGGATCTAAATAGTCCAGATTCTTTTCTAAACAACATCCAAATGGTGAGAGTCTTCACTGCTCAAATACTCTTTACTGTAAATTCCAATAGTGATAGTGTTATAATAATTGTGGGAATATGAACTGTAAAGACTAAAAAGGCAAAAGTTATTTACTTTAGTGAGGTATGAGAAGGCTACCATTCTCTACTTTATAGTGGGTTCTCTAAGGTGATTACTTAATTTCTACTCCACATACTTGACGCTCAAAACTTAACTTTGGGTTTAGGTTAAAGAGATTAGATTCTGAACGCTCCAAATGATTGAGAATATTACATTTCTATTATCTTAGCTTATAACTAATTTTACGTCAAGAGCACTGATAAATTTTGTAGTTGTTATTAATGATGAGAGAAGTCACTTCCCCAAGGAAGGTAGGTCCCTAGTGGGCCAGCTGAACAGCGCTGGGCAAAAGGAAAATAAGATAGTAGTAGCCCCTACTGGAATGTGTACTAAGGGTTCAACTATGGGAGTGGGAGAGAAAATTTTAGTGTTCAAAATGACACTGTCTTGTATTCATTTTTGGTAGGATCTGTGAGAGAAATTCAAATAAAAAAATCAGGCTTTCAATCTCTTCAGCCAATTTAAGCCAGGAAAATGTAGTAATTAGGAAAATTGTTCACTAAATATGATCATTAATTAATTTAGAGATACCTCTTCTTTTTACTTGCAAAGGAAAGTCAACTTGATCTTAAGTTTACCTGCTGTAAGTATGTCCTTAACTTATATTTTAACAGATATTGCATGCTCCAAAAGCTACACTACAGTTAGAAACTGATCTTTTTTGAAATACCTACTTTAAAGAAAGTAGGTATACAGAATATTTGCCCTGGCTTTATTAAACAACGTAATCTGTATTTTAACTGGCAGAACACTTTTAGAAGAACTATGGAGAAGAGATTTTTGTCATATTAGTAAAGATGTAAGGTTTGTTGAAGATCTTGAAATAATATGAAAACAAATATTTTGGGGGGAAAATATAAGAAATTCAGTAAGATGTTTAAAAGTTACTATAGCAGCTAAGTTTGTGCCTCAATGTCATCAATATTTCCTTACTGATATAGGTTATTGCTCAAAAGAGAAAAGCTATGTAATCAGCTGCTGCCAAGCTGTTTTCCAATTCACAATACATATTTTAAATAGGCTTGCTTTAATAGATGAAATGCTTCATCAATTCAACAGCTGAAAAGAATCCAACTCCAAAAGTCTGCTCTAAGTGTATTGTTTCATCTGGTTTAAGAAATTTGAGATACACTTTTAGGGAAAGGGCAAAACTGTACATTTCTTTTCCAATTCAGACAGAAACAGCCATATATATTTCACGAATACAATTAACATTCCTCTTACTTTTGACATCTATTAGGTATAAAGAGCTATGAATCCAGTTTTTATAAAAAATACTTCAAATTCTTCCCCATGTAAGAAATTCTGCATTCACATACTCTAATGAAAGCAGCAATATTTTATGCAAAAAACCCATATACATTTATTTATAGGTCTTAATACAGCAAAATGTAAATGAAAATTTAAAACATTGCTCATTAAACCAGTAACTTTAAGATTATTTAATTTGAAACATAAAATAGAGTTTCTTCAGAAAAAAGATTTGCATGAAATGTACCTTACCTTATGGTTTATGTTCTAAGAGTACATTTTATAAAAATCAGTAATCAGGCTTTTATGTTTAAATTGAAATAAACATGATAAGTACTGAATAACTTTCTTTTATGTAGTAGCAAAGAGAGTCAATAATCCTTTCAAGAAGGAGACTATTTCATTTCCGCCTAACTTGGATTCACCATAAACACGATCCACAAATGATATTGGAACCTAGTTAAGAAAAAAATATATACGTTAAAGTCGGTCTTCCAGAAAATTAGAAAGCAAGCAGGTATATAACCATTACTAATGTAATAAAAGAGGACTAGTCTTATAAACAGTCCTTCAAGTAAGTTTAGAATTTGGGGGTTCTTAAATCAACTGTGTCTATCTCCAAGTCTTCACAATTAAACATGCATCTTATTATCTAAAAATAGGTCATATGAACAAACTCTACAACTGTTAGAAAAGCACTGACCCTAATTATGTTGGTTTACTCTGGTTCCAGGCTGTATTTCAAGGAAAAATTACACTCCAGAAGTACAATAGTCTTTCACTTAGTTTTCTCAGTAGTTTGTCCAATTTAGTTATCATTGTGTTTTAGCATTAAGTTAAAAATCTTCCAACTTCCACAAGAAAAGTGGCATTCTAGGGTAGCTGTTTTCTTGCTCTGAATGAATTTTAGTGTTAAATGAAGAGAGTCTTCCCTAAGAGCTCACTAGCCAGTCCTAAATGTTACATATACCCCCAACCCCTTGCTCTATAATTCCTGGTCATTTCCATTTACTCATAGAAATGGACACATAAGATTCATCATTCTTTAAAGTATGGTGGCTATTGGCTATAGCAAGAGGAGAAGCAGAAAAGTGACTCATCCCATAATGATGACAGGTCAGAAGGACACGCTAGGATGGAGAAAGTACCAGTAACTTGATTATTTAAAAGGGAATGCTTCCTCTTTTGTCAATGTTTTAAATCTTGGTAGGTCGAATGTACTAACTTGAAAGAGACTTGAATTTTTGCTTTAGTACTTGCACATTCTAAACAACTGGAAGCCCTCAACATTAATTTAGTAATTATGAAAGTTAAACTTTTTATTTCAAGAAGTCTAAACTTTACTGATCCTTTATGGGAAATACAACAGACTTTGGTATTAGTTGCATACCTCACCAATAGTATAATTCAACTGTCTTGCTCGAACGATCATCTCCATCTGGAAGACATAGCCTTTAGAAACACATTTTTCTATTAATTTCTGGAGAACTTCTTTTCGGTATAATCTGTAAGAAATTTGAATATATATGAACATCTCAGTAAATTCACTTGCCTACACATATCTTGACCTTTCAAAAGTTCACTGGTATTTATAAAGTCTAAAACTTTCACTAGCCATTGGTATACAGAAAAGTTCTCACAGTTGATGAATATGATACATTTGTCCTAAACAAGAAAAGGCCATGAAATATTTGCTAAATTGTGAGTATTTGAATTGTTAAATATTTGCTAAAAATTTGCAATAATTTTGAAAATGAATTCTCAGTATCTTTTAGAGAATTATCTTCCTATCATACTATCAGAAAATATCAAAATGTGGTAAAATGAATCATTTGATGCAGAACCACCCATTATTTTTAGCTTTTAAATTTCCTTAAAATTTGAAACTTTTCGGGCCGGCCAGTGGCTCACTCGGTAGAGTGTGGTGCTGATAACACCAAGGCCCCGGGTTCGGATCCCATATAGGGATGGCCAGTTCGCTCACTGGGTGAGCGTGGTGCTGACAGCACCAAGTCAAGGGTTAAGATCCCCTTACAGGTCATCTTTTTAAAAAAAAAAAAAAAAAAAAATTGAAACTTTTCAAGTTGAAAGAGGAGAAACTGTTCCAAATATTGAAACCATAGAGTTGACAGATGATGATGAAGCAACAGTTTACATTAGATGACAAGAAATAACCCAGCAAGGAACAGGCATTTCCCTGTAAATGTCTACGACGAACTTCTGTCTCCCAAGATTTACTTAATGAATTCCCTGAGATAAACTAAGTCCCTCTAGGATGAGCTTGGTTAAACAAGGTTAAAACAGGAACTAGGCATCATGGGATAGAGACAATCCTGGTGGAATTCAGCTATTACAAATTGAGGTCACAGGTAGACACTTATAGTGAGCAAATGTACAGCCTAACTTTAGATGGATTGCAGGCCAAATGCACAGCTCACCGAATTTACAAAGTAAGATAGTAGCTGGGAAGTCCTGTGGAGGAACTTAATCACTTTCTTCAGTAACTCTGAGTAGCAAGGAGCTCCTCGTTTTCAGAGTCAGAGATTAAAAAAAAAAAAAGTCAAGAGTCTCAGTAGGTAGGAAAGCAGTAATTTTTACTCAAAGCTAGGAAAGGCAGTTTGGTGTAACTTTGTTCTCTTCAAAGTTAAGGCCACCTAGACTTAAAATGCCCAAGGGTTTCACTGGAACCCATAATTTATTCTCAGACTTTATCTGAGGCTACCCTACCTTTTGACTTTTAAGTGGGTATAAGAAAACAGACAGGCCTTAGAAGAACCTGAGAGAGCTTAGTGTGTGCACTCCTTTATCTATACAGAGTCCATAAGAATTCAAAGGGGGGTAAGTTTGGAATAAATATGAAGAGAAGAGAATGTGATGGTAGTAGTATTTATTCAATAACAAATATTCATTGAGCAACATACTGGGTTTCAGGCACCTTTTTATATTTTGGGATTTTAGCAGTTTAAAACTAAAAACTAAAGATATATAGTATGTTGAATGATGTAAAGTGGAGGAGAGAGGATTAAGATTGTGACAGCGATGGAACAGTGTTTCAGCATTACCTTTAAGAATGGGAGTGTGCTATTTAATTCCTTCCCTTAAGAGTCATTTTATTCCCTTCAACAGTCACTTTCTAAGACATTTATTTCTCTTCACTGCCACCCTCCCCCACTCTCCGCACAATATCTTCAAAACTATATGAAGTCATATGATCCCACAAATAGGATTAAGATCCAGGTGGTCTTTGCTATTAAATGACTGTGTCAGACTGTAGTCTTTTGAGGATTCCTTTTCTTATTTTGTAAAAGGCACCTGCTTCCTAAATCTAGGGATCTAGTAACAATGAACTTTGTCTAATAACAAGTAGAACTTTAATGCGTGTATTTAATAAACCACTACTCTTATGAGAAGACAATGAGCTTGAACTATTTAAAAAACTGTGAAATTAATGGGCTCAGTTTTGTGTTTGGTTGCTATCATTTGCACAGAACACACCCACAATCACTACTCTCACTAAACGAAATCCATAACTCTCAGGCTGTTCTCCCTCGTCATCCCCTCCACTAATCCCAGTGTGGTTCTGGTGGCAGCGAGGCACCCTCACTCCCTTACTCTCTCTGTTGTGTTTTTCTTCACGGCCTCCATCTATCTATGCAACCCATGAAGCTACCGTAGGCCCGTTCAAAACCACTGCAACTGTGGCCTATGAAATCCACACTGGCCATTTCCTCTTTATAGAGGTTTTGTGAGTGCCACTACTCTCTGCATTGTTGCTACATGGCAATAAGAGACCTAAATCAGATCACACATGATTCCTTTGCCTTAGTGTGAAACTGAACGGATGTATTTGTAGGAACCCTCTCTCTTTTATATACCAAGTTCTGTTTTCTAATCAGTTTACTTTTTAGTTCTAGAGAGGCTTCACTTCCCTTTTTATTTGACCTTCAACAGGCAGCTCCTAGTGTGCGTGTGAGAATTCTGACAATTAATGATCTAGATTTTTAAAATCTTAACATTTACTTGTACTTAGTTGTGGGGTACAGTGTATTGTTTCAATGCATGCATATTGGATTTTCCTGCATTAAGTGAAGGACCTAAAAATCAACATTATTTACTGGAAAAAAGGAAATACCAAGTAACATAAAGTAAGTAACGCGTGGGGTTTTGGGCCTTAAAGTAGATGAACAGTCATTATATATTTTCAGAGATTATAAAAATCTGGCAATGTTTAGTCATTGGGTATCGTCAAACAAAGGAGCTCACATCCACTGTAGCAAATCTAAAATTAAACACACACACACACACACACACACACACAGAGAGAGAGAGAGAGAGAGAGAGAAAGAGAGAGAGAAACAAACATAAAAAACCCGAGGAACCAAAGCTTCAATCCAATTAAGTGAGGGAAATTGTTTTTAAACATGTGGAGAACAAGGTAACTGAAAAACCTCTATATAAATATTAAAGATTTGGGTCTTTGATCTTGGGGGTTATCTCAGTTGGTTAGAGCATGGCATTGCAATACTAAGGTCAGGGGTTTGGATCCCCATACTGGCCAGCCATCAAAAAAAAAAGGATTAAATATTTAAAACTTTTCTATGGACCATGCTATAAGTAGTCATCTAAACTGCAGAAAATTACTGGAATATGTGCTGTTCTTTGGAGCACATTATCAATGAAAGCAACATTCCAAATGAGCAGTTGAACCCTAATATTGATATTAACAAGCACATTAACCTAAGCCCTGCCTCCAACTTTTAAAAAGCATATTTCTCCTTCAGAAGATGTTTAGGCTTCATTAGCAGCATCTGAGGAATTTCAGTCCACCTTTTTTTGCATTCCAGAACAAAAACAGGGTGGAAATAAAAAATATTTCTTTAAAATAGCCATTGCAACGCAAGAAATTTAGGCAAGAAGTTATAAATAACAGAGATTTTCACTGTACCTGAAACTTCCTGTTAAATCAGATGCTCCTGGTCTCAGCAAAATCTGAGTTATAAAATTGGCCCCACGGCTGCCAAATAAAACAAGATTTTCTTTATAAAATACAATTTATAAACAAGAGAAACATATTCAAGAGCAGAGTGCTAAAAATGCTACACTAATTTCATAAATGCAACACTAATCTCACAAAAATGTTCTCTAGAACAAAAATTTTTAGTCAGTGAAAGGAGATCCCATACTCATTTTTCAGAAAAGAATAGGGATTTCTATTCGAAAGTGAAATTTAGAGAGGAACTATAAAACAACCATCCTTCCAAAAATTTTAGGTAAGAAAACATAATACAACTCATCCTTTAACAACAGTTGTTATTTGAAATTATGAATGTCTGTTACACAGCATTAAAATTTTTTTTTTTAAAGGTGTGCCAAGTGGGAAGTGGTTTTTGTGATCTCTCAAAATAACCAAATCTCATTCCATGACCCTTAGTTTGCTTGCCTGCTAATAGCAAAATATCGTAGGGCAGCTTAAAGCATGAAAGTTTATTTTTCACAGTTTGGGAGGCTGAGAAATCCAAGAACAAGGTGCTAGCAGATTCAGTTCCCATTAAGTGCCTTCTTCCTGTCTTACAGATTCTTGCTGTGTCCTCATATAGAGCTGAGGGAAAGAGAGCGCAAACCCTCAGGTCTCTGCTTATGTGGGCACTAATCCCATCAGAGGGCCCCACCCCCATCACCTCATCTAAACCTAATTACCTCCCAAAAGGCTCTGCCTCCAAATACCTACACATTGGGGGTTAGGGCTTCAACATATGAATTTTGGTGAAACACAAACATTCAGTCCATAACAATGACTTTAGGGAAACTGCTTCAAACAGAAATAAGTATCAATCAATTACAAGCTATTAGTGACTAATGGCTATTGTTAACATTTCAAAAAGATGTCAAGTGCCTGGAGAAAGAAACTGTATTGCAGCTATTTTAGTGTGCCTGGATTCAGAAAAGTTTTCCTCTCCAAAGCCAAGGCCCTCCCTAAGAATGATTATCTTTATACAAATAACATGGTTAGGGAATATCTATTACTAGGAATAGCTACTATTAGGGATGGTGGATTACAAAAACATTTTTCCCTTCAATTTGCTAACAGCTATTTAAAAATTCCAGGATATAGTTTACCCCCCAAAATGTATTTAAGCAAAGGACTATACATATGTATCTGCATTAATGTATTTTTACTCTTTTTCTTTCTTTTGGTGGCTGGCCGGTACAGGGAAACCAAACCCTGGACCTTGGTATTACAAGGCTGCGCTCTAACCAACTGAGCTAACCAGACAATCCAATTTTTAAACTGGGGTCTTTTTTTTTTTTTCCTTTTTGTCTTTTTTTACTGACCGGCAATGGATCGCAACCCTCCGTGTCGCGCCCGTACCGGACCGGGACCGGCAACGGGATCGCAAACCTCGGTGTTGCTCCCGCACCTCGCTCAGCCAGTGAGCGGCCGGTCTGTATGTGGGATCCGAACCCTCAGCAGGAGCGCCGCCACGCTCCCAAGCGGCGCACTGTAGCAGTGCGCCACCGGGCCGGCCCTAAACTGGGGTCTTTTAATTAAAACGCAACAAGACTCAGACAGGATTGGGTTCAAATTCTAGTTCTGGACCATATTAATGAGATGTAGAGTTCATACTCTAAGGCAGTGCAGATATAACTAGTAACAGACACAGCTAAATGACACAACTGAAACATTGTAATGTGTCTCTGATTGGGAGTCCCTAATTTTAAATAATAGCTGAATGACCAAATTTGGAGAGACCTTGGAGATTAGTCATTTGTTTTTCTCAACCGTGGCTGCGCAAGAGAATCATGTGGGGGGAAAAAACTGATGCTTTTGGCCCACTTCTGGAAATCCTCATTCAAATGGTCTACAGTGTGTGTGTAGTGGGGAGGGAGGACAAATAGGGGTGGTTGTGTATAATTTTCTCCCTTCGTGGTTCTAATGTTCAAAGGGATTGAAAACCAATGTTTTACTTAACCTCTCATTTCACAGAAATGAAGAGGTTAGATAAAGATTCAGGCTCTTAAATATTCTAACTGATTTACCCATGGTTCCAGTTAAGAGGCAGAAGTGAGATGAACTTAACAGAATTTCCAACAGGAATGAAGTAGATGATAAAAATATATTAATATTAGTAAGGATTTCTAAAGTTATGTTATTATCCTCTATATATCCTTTACAGATAGGAACATAATCTCATCTTCCCAACTAGTCTGGAAAGTAGACGAGGTGTATTAAATATCAAAAATTCTTTGTGGGCCTTCCATCAAGAGATGTATTCTTTTTCCCAACCTCTTGATTATGGGATGCTTTGACCAAAAAATTGACAGTGTGTGAGCCCAGAGCCTAGGATTCGAGAGGCCTTGCAGCTTCCACCTGTGTACTCTTGGGGTAAAATGTACAAAGTAACACAGTTAATTAAATGACACAAACAGGATTTTAACCCAGGTCTATCTGACTCCAAAGCCCCACTACTTTATGCTGCTTTTAGTAAAAGCTGAAATAATGAAGTAACTTATTTAGTTAAAATAATAAAAAGTAAATATGGAGAAAAACCCTACTTATTTAGTCCAAAAATATAGATGAATAGTTCACTTAAATCAAAACTGAAGATCCAGCAGAATAACTATTGCTGAACTGGACCATTTTTACCAAAGGCTCAATGGTTTATGATGGTTTTTCCTTAATGGAAAAACATTCAAAATAAAATGCTCTAATCATAGGAAAAATTGTAGGCAAGAGGCTATCTGGGAATACTTATTGAAAGTTATAATCTGATCCCACAAATCCCAAGGCAGCATGGTAATTTAATTCAAATATTTGCTATAAACATATTTCCAGCAGTTATACTAAGAGAAATTATAGCATATGTATACCTGATTATTTTTCTTTTCAAATCCCAGCCATATACACCTCCATTGCCTTTGTAGCGAGTTCCAGAGACAATATCAAAATTCCCCTCCTTTTGCTTTCTGTGGAAAAAATAAATTAGAAAAGGCTGCTGAACTTTCAATAGTTATTTTAAGGAGCTATACAAATAGAACTTTTAAGAGGAGCAGAGAAAAACCACAATGCCAAGAAAACAGATGGACTATCTACCGAAGGACCTTTCAAAGTGGGGTTTTCAAACCTGATCGTATTTTCTTCATACATTTTTAGAACTTCAAAACAGGGCTGGCTGGTTGGTTGAAGCATGGTGCTGATAATACCAAGGTTAAGGGTTCAGATCCCCTTACCAACCAGCTGCCAAAAGTAAATAAATAAAACTTCAAAATAGTAATATTTGCTGACTGTACCATATGAAATCATCTAAAAATGCATTAATAAAATTATAAATTTTCCAACTTTCTCTTTGCTTACAGAAAGATAACTCAAAGACACACACACCCCTAGGGTTTCTGGTTGTGTCTACAAAATTGGAATCCAGCAAAGTACAATTTTGTGACTTGCTTTTCATCAGTTAATGATACACACCATGGAATCATGGACATCCCTACAGGTCAACAGGTCTTTTTTTTTTTTTCTTTTTAATAGCTGCAAAAATATTCAATAGAATATTCAACTAATACACCTCTGTGGTTGTTTCCATGGTTGTCCGTCCAACACCCCCCCCACCCCACCCCCCCGCAAAACAACATAACCACAATAAATAGTGCTGCAATAAACATTCTTATAAATATATATACTGGTGCTTAGATCCCCCAAGATGGAATATGCTGGAATTGCCAAAACAAAGCATGTGAATTTTTCATCCTAATAGATATTGCCAGAAATTATTTTTCAAAAAGGTTATAGCAACTCACACTTCCTTCGGCAAAATTTGAGTGTGTCCATTTTTACCATCTTATTTGTACTGGATGTTACTGCTCTAAATGTTTTAAATTTTGACAAACTAATGGGTAATAAAATAGTAACACCCACTTAAAGTTTTAGTTCACCCCTGATGACATCCTAGGGTGAACATTTCCTCTCATGTTTATTAGCCATTTGGATTTCTTCTATAGAGGGCCAGTTTGTATCTTTTCACTCATTTTCTACTCTACTCGTTCTTTCCTTGTCAAGTCAAAGAGGCATTGTGTATTGTAGACTGAAGCAGAATGTCTAAGGTGACTTCATGCAGAGATCAAAGGCTGAGCAGGAGTTGGCCATTAGAAGCAGGTAAAGAGCATTTCAGGCAAAGGAGCACAGAGCCCTGTGAACTCAGAAATGAAAGGAGTAGGCCTGTGGCATGGAAAGCAAAAGGGAAGAGCATGATGAGGTGAGAAAGGAAGGCAGGGGCCAGATCACACAGGGGTTTGAGAGACAAGGGAAGAAGTCTGGATTTTTTCCCAAGTGTTAATGGGAACTCCCTGATGTATTCTAACTAGGGGAATGTCATGATCTAACTTCATTTCTGTATATTTAGCTTACATTCAGAACAGCTTCCAAATTCTTATTTGCAGAGGTCTTGTGGTCTCTTGGGTTTTCTAAGAATATAATTATATCACCTGCAAATAAATATAATTTTGTATCTTTTATCAATATTTAACTAAATTCTCATCTTACTTCATTACTTAAGACCTCCATATTTAGTGAGAGCTGGCATGCCTATCTTAAAGAATATTGGAAACAATTCAGCATTTCACTATTTGGTACAATGTCTGGATAAAGACTGAGTCACCTTTATCATGTTTAAGTGGTTTCTTTCTATTTCTACTTTGAATGAGCCATATTTGTTTATGGTGTTCTACTCTAATGATTCAGGGCTTAATTCCATTTAACAGAGAAACTACCTTCCATCTTTTCCTGTGGTATGAAAGAATTTAGATAACAAAAGAATTATCTGTTGATTCATCCCTCAGGGCTCCTAAAATACACCATATATATTCATGAGTCTACATTCATGAGTCTCAAATCTGTATGTTGGTTATATTTTTGATAGAAAACTTAAAATAGCATGTGCATTTTTAACTAATGAAGAACAAAAAATGAATATAAGTTCAGAACCAACATAAGGTAAATAATTTCAATTATCAGAAATAGTACCTACCTAATGAATTCAGGAATAAATTTTGGCTGAAATTTAGAAAGAATAAACAGTGAGTCAGTAATTCAGGCTAAGATGATTACAAATAGTTAATTAAGAAAAACACTACTTACATGGTGTGAGAGATCAGCATCCATAATAATTATGTAGTTTCCCGTGGCATGTTTCATTCCATGAATATATGCAGTTCCTAAAAGTGAAAATATTTATATCTGTTAAAGGAAATCACCAGAATGCTTAAGTATACATCTAAACAAGGAGAAAATTGTTTAGCACCCAAAAAGCCAACATTAGTCTTCTAAAAGTGGTACTAATAAATCGGTAACTTTTCATCTTAAGTATATACAGTTCACATATGTAATCGAGAAGGCAGCTGGCCACCCTCCATTCAGATGTCAATTTAATAGAAAAGATCATACGTATATTTCAGTTAAACAAAGGAACAGTACAGAAGTCTTATATTGTATAAAAATTATCATTTACATGGTTTAAAAAACCATCTTTATGTTGCTGCTTCCTTAGTGTCCACCTAAGACAATGAAAAGATCAGACCTCTTCTCAAAGCTCCAGATTTAAATATAAGCTTCCTACTTGTTATCTCCACTCGGATATTTCAGAAATCTCAAACATAACATTCCAAAACCATCTCTCGATTTCCTGCCCCTGTAAACAGGCCACCTCCCAAGAAATGGCACCAAGTACCTGATCACTCCATCCACAAGTCTAGGTATGATTCCTCATTTCCTGCCTTTACTAATGATTTCTAAATTATAAATAAATACTATTGATTCTACATCCAAAACATCTCTCAATCCCTTCCTTCCTCTCCCCCATCACCTTAGTCTTGGGCGCCACTTTCTGATGCTTGGATCACTGCCCAAGAAGTCTCCCATTTCTGCTCTTCCCAACACTCCAATTTTATTTCCACAAATGTTACCCACTGAGGGTCTTCTACACTGTAAACCTGACACATTAGACCCCTGCTCTGGTATTTGGGACCAAAGGTGCAGCTAGCAATTACTTAGCCATCTTCATCCCTAAAAGTCCTTCAGGGACTAGGCAGGTTAGGGTAATTGGTAAGGAGCAGGATTTGGGGATTCCTGCATTCTCTACAACAATCCATCACAAATATCTATAAGCAAGGTTGAGCTCTTGTAAACTTCGATTGTTAAGAAGTGACCATCCACAAATTCTGCTAATTCTTAGCAGCTTTCATGGCAATTTCCAGGTCATTTCAAATCCCAAAGAACATTCCAGATTCAGATATTCAGAACATTTGATGATGCCAGGGAACTGATGCTCTTTAGGACAGCAGATTCCAATTTTTAAGAACTGTGCTTTCTCCATGCTCCCCAAATTTTATATTAAAAGTATACCAATTCTCAACATGAGCAACTGGAACCAACAGCAGAAATAAAGGCATTCAGAGTTTTAGCTAAGAATTACTGAGCTTATCTGAGATTTTCTATAATGTCCTACGTTTAAGCTGGGAAATCTTTTTTTCATAAAAATAAAAATAACTTTTTAAACTTGTAACTTAAAGAATGTTCAAAGGTTCACAGCTAAGGTGGTGGGCTGGTCCGAGATGTCTGCTCTTGGATCCATTCTCTGGCTCTTTCTTATTCTGTGCTATGTTGTAGGGAACTATATTTCTCAAGTTCACTTGTCAAATGGTTTCCAGACAGCTTTGGGAGGTATAGGTGGCATCTCCTGTGTGATGAGACTCTCTGCATTAAAGTCCCTATACTGAAAAACTTACAGTGGTTTCTCTTTTCCTGAGTGGACCCTGACTGATACAAGCAACCCAAGTTAAACCATTTAAATGTCATTAAGATCATTAAAAACCGTCATAGGAGGTTACTGTATTTTGGCTTTGTTCCAAACTGGGAAAATACACACTGGATAATCTTACCAAGGCAAGAAGCAGGTATAAGGAGTTAGAGGTTCTACTTACCTAGTCCCAACTTTTTCTCTCGTGGTCTTAGAACCTGTAGGAATAAGAAACAACATTTTAATACAAATAAAAACCTATGTTAAATTTTATTCATATAAGTGCACACTCATTTTAATAGAAATATAGCTGCATTTATTAGACCCTTAAAGCAGGGTATGCTTAACATTTTTTTGCCAAAGTAAAAAAAGCATTTGATAACAAACCAAAGAGTTTAACGGAACTTTGGAGGGAAAACAACACTCTAACTCAACTGTACACGCAAAATTTAAAACTTTTTCTGATGACATCCACCATATTTTAAACAATATGTCTTTACATCTATTACTTGATTTATCATTTTAAACAATACCTATTCCTTCCTAGAAAAAACTGAGGATTTAACTCATTATTCTATACCTCTTCAGAATACCTGACAGCCATGTTTTCTCAATTCCCTTTGTGATTTTAAATGCTGATACCACTCTTCCTCCATCAACTCCATCATCATCTTGACTTTCTGCTTGGATGACCTCATCTCATTCTCTACTGGTCCAATGACATGTTATATTCCTAACCAAAAGGTTAATTTCTTTCTCTTAGTTTGTCAATTACCTAGTTTCTCTAAACTTTTTGGTTCATTATTTGGATCCTGACTTGACAGTTTAGCTGTTTTCTTTTGGCTGGAAACTTAAAAAGTAGAATGCCAAGATTCTGACTGTAGGTTTCCACAGCATGGGGCACAGGTAGACTCACTAGTGTGCATTTCTTGTTCCCTTCTGCATTTGCCAGTATATAAGCAGATTGCCTCTGACTGCAAATCTCTAAATGAAGTTCAACTTTTTATTTTTACTATGTGTAGGTCTTGGGGAGGAACAAAGATGGGTACAATACATTCCTGTCTGATAAAAGCTTATAGGGAGGAGAAACAGACATCCACATAATCATCTTAATAATAATTACAAAACACTGGATAAAATCAAACAAAACCTGTAAGATCACTGCCAGATTTTATTTGATTTTGTGATTGATAGTTGATGATAAAATATTGGCCCCCGTCTGATATTTGCCCTAAAAAGCAAATCTTTTAAAGCTTACCTGAGATTTTTCTATAAAAATTTTAGCTATAAAAGCTTTTTTTAAAAAGATAACTTTATTACTTATAATTTTCATAATGTCCAAAGATTTATATGAATTAAACAATGTTGCATAAATGAGGTAATGTGGTGACAAAAGATCTCTAAGATATAATTAGAAGTAATAATGACACAGGAAAATTACATTTATGTTTAGAAACAAAAAAACCCCACAACCCTACATAGTTCTACAGATGTACACACATACACATGTGCACACAAAAGGTTTGCATATATGCTCACACACACAAGTATATGTACAAAGCACACATACCAAACTGTTGACCTGGGACTCCCTGAGGAAGGGACTGGGATGCAGATTAGAAAATGCTCATCAAAGGTAACCTGAGTTTTACTGGTAATATTTACATCTTATAAGAATATATTTATTTCTTATGAGGTTAAGTTCAAATTGTTTCTACTTATAGTCGTGTGCTTTACTTCCAGACCCTGAATTCCACCTCCCCACCTTCCCGGACCCTTTTCTGTCTCCTCCTAGCATCAATCTGATAGCCCCTTTCTATGTGAGGCAGGATAGCACCCGAGACAGGAACATAGATTCTGGAGCCACAATGCCTTCATTTGATTCCTGGGCACATAAAGGAACACGACAGAGCCCCCCCCATAGGCCTGTTGTGAGGAACAAGCAGTGAATTAATGTAAAGTGCTTGCAAGAGTGCTGGGCACATACTATTTGAAGTATGTTTAGCACAACCACTTATAAAATACTTCATGTGATACTATAATTTGTTTGCATTTCAAGAAATGATAATTAATTGTCATAAAAAATAGTCACCGGTTCCAAATATTCTTGATTAATCCCAATAATAGAAATAATTTTTACAACTAATGTTTACTTATAGGTGAACATCAGTTATAGGAGATCTTGGTGGGAAGAGTTTAAGGGAGATGTGTTACTCCTATATACATGGTAAATCTGTCCTATACTAAAAATTCTTTCAGTCTGTCTTCGTAAAAGTTTTTATTATAGAAAATCTTGAAAAAAGTTAATTAGTAGAAAATATTCCAAATAAGTTATGTGATTGTACTTAAAAACATAACTGAGACTATACTACATATGCAGTTATATAACCTGCTTTATACTTATTAAATCAAAAGTTTAAATATTTTCGGGCCGGCCCATGGCTCACTCGGGAGAGTGCGGTGCTGATAACACCAA
Source organism: Galeopterus variegatus (assembly GCF_000696425.1). Classification (NCBI taxonomy): domain Eukaryota; kingdom Metazoa; phylum Chordata; class Mammalia; order Dermoptera; family Cynocephalidae; genus Galeopterus; species Galeopterus variegatus. The sequence continues at coordinate 768,980 of NW_007726324.1, forward strand.
GGCCACAGGTTTGGATCCTATATAGGGATGGCTGGTTAGCTCAATGGCTGAGCGTGGTGCTGACAACACCAAGCCAAGGGTTAAGATCCCCTTACCGGTCATCTTTAAAAAAAAAAAAAAAAGTTTAAATATTTTCGAGAGTCGTTAGATTACTGCAAGAAGATGCTTCAGTAAAACTATCAATTTATACTAGGATCAATAGTATTTGAGTGAACCTGTCTTACCATACTCTCAAAACTACTGGGTTGGGCCGGCCCATGGCTCACTTGGGAGAGTGTGGTGCTGACAACACCAAGTCAAGGGCTGGAAACCCCCTTACCAGTCATCTTTAAAAAAAAAAGAAAACTACTGGGTTGTTTAAAGGGGGGGATAAAAAAGCAAAAAAAAAAAATAAATCTGCTAAGAAAGGATAATTGCATTCTCCTATTTTGCAATTCTTCGTTTATTAGTGAGGCTCAATACTTTTTCACGTTTACTGTTCATTTGTAGTTCTTTTTTTATGAATTATCTGTTATTTGTTTGGAGCACTGATTTTGCTGGAGATAGTATTTTGGTATTTGGGGTTAGACAGAAGTTTAATATTTTTAAGTAATTAAATCTCTCAATTGTATAGTTATGCTTGATGTTTTAAAAATTAACATGTATTACATTACCAGAACAGTTTTTAAAAATCTGAGGATGCTCATGTCCCTGACACAAAATACCGTAGTATTTGCATATAAACTAAGCACATCCTCCCATAGTATACTTTAAATCATCTCTAGATTACCTATAATACCTAATACAATGTAAATGCCATGTAGTTGTTATGCTGTATTGTTTAGAAGTGACAAGGAAAAAAGTCTGTACATATTGAATACAAATGCAAGGTTTTTTTCCCTGAGTATTTTTGATCCATGGTTGCATGAGTCCACAATTGCTTGAATCCACAGATGCAGAACCCATGGATATGGAAGGCAAACTGTATAAACAATTTTATTTAATAATTATACCTCAATAAAGGTGAAAAATAATGACAAAATATAGGTGACTTTATCTGATCTTAAGTTGGGGGATGAAACTAACCACATAAACCAAACATAATAGAAGCATTCAATATAGAAAGGCTGAAGTCCTCCATAATCTTGATCTGTCTGCCCAGTATTGTTAACAGTTCAAAATAAGTGCTCCCAATTTTTCTATGGTCCCACCTCTGCCATTGGAAAATGACTTCGCCTTGTCTGTTTCCTCACCTACAGTTTTTTTTTTTTCCTTTTTGTCTTTTTTACTGACTGGTAACGGGATCGCAACACCAGACCCGTACCGGGGACCGGCAACGGGATCGCAACCCTCGGTGTTGCGCCTGCACCGTGCTCAGCCAGTGAGCGGGAACCGGTCTCCACATGGGATCCAAACCCTCGGCGGGAGTGCCGCCGCAGTCCCAAGCAGCGCACTCTCCAGTGCGCCACTGGGCCGGTCCTCACCTATAGTTTTAAAAAATATATCTTCCTTGACTTTTTTCTGAAACATTCATTTCAGACAATTTGAAAGGCTGAGAAAACAGCTGTGCTGAATACTCTATGGTAGTCTAAGATGATTTTAATAATTTTTCTACATCTTTCCCCCCAACTAAACATACATATGTCACTTAAAAGCAAGTTACTGCTATCCCTGGTATGGCCTGATATTGTTTCTGGTTTTGTTTTTTGTTTCTATTTTTTTTTTTTTTTTTAGTTTTAAAGTCATTTCCTAGTTTAAATGATTTAAAGGCAATAAAATGAATGAACAGGGAATTTTATCTGGTACTACAAGAAATCATGACAACAAATGCTAATTTTTTCTCATTATTTTGAATTTTACTGGATTGATAGAAAAATGGAACTCTGAGGACAATGTTTTTTTAGAATCTGAAAGGTTAATTTAATAGGCATTCTCTAAAATCAATCAACTGTACCCCAAGCTGAGGTTTTATGACAAAAGTATTCAAAATGTTATCAGATTGATGTTCCCAGATTAAATGGCAGCATATTCTATATATAATAAATGTGAATCAGAGGCTTGGCTCATGACTTCTAAAAGAAAAATTGGGAAATTTTTGGTCAAAAATATGAACCTAGGTAGCATCATTGAAAGTGTCTGCTAGGGCCGGCCCGGTGGCGCACTGCTACAGTGCGCCACTTGGGAGTGTGCGGCGCTCCTGCCGAGGGTTCGGATCCCACATACAGACCGGCCACTCACTGGCTGAGCGAGGTGCGGGCGCGACACCAAGGGTTGCGATCCCGTTGCCGGTCTCGGTCCGGTATGAGCGCGACACTGAAGGTTGCGATCCGTTGCCGGTCACGAAAAAAGACAAAAAAGGAAAAAAAAAAGAAAGTGTCTGCTAGAAGGCTGAAAATCTGTCAACTTTTTACCTCCTCCTGTATTCCCACACATTACATTTTTCAGAGAAGACCTGAGGTGTGACAGCCCTGTGAGATACTCATCTGTGAGACAGACTGAAAGAATTTTTAGTATAGGACAGATTTACCATGTATATAGGAGTAACACATCTCCCTTAAACTCTTCCCACCAAGATCTCCTATAACTGATGTTCACCTATAAGTAAACATTAGTTGTAAAAATTATTTCTATTATTGGGATTAATCAAGAATATTTGGAACCGGTGACTATTTTTTATGACAATTAATTATCATTTCTTGAAATGCAAATATCAATAAAGGTTCTTCAAAAAACTTTATTTCTCTACACCAGTGGTTCTCTATTGGGGAAAAGGAAGAATTTTGCCCCCACACGGACAATTGATGACATCCAGATACATGTTTGGTTGCCAACTTGGTGGGGAAGAGGGAGTATTGCTACTGGTATCTGGTGGATAGAGGCCAGGGATGCTGCTAGACCTCCTACAACGTACATGACAGTCCCCCCACAACAGAGAATTAGCCGAATTATCCAGTCCCAAAAGTGAATTGTGTCGAGATTGAGAAACTCTGCTATACAATAATTTACAAATATAAATTTCAAATAAATACCTAATGATTAGAATGTGTTTTCTAACATACTCAGACATTTGTAAATCCAAACCAGTGATCAAAAATAAAATTCATGAAGCCATAATAAAATAAACTCTACAATTGCTTATACAAGAATACAAAAATATTCATTACTCCTATACAAGAACAACAGGTTTCAAGGTACAGTGGAAAAATCTGAAGGTTAGGACTCAGAATGTCAATCTACTCCCACAAGACTGTTGTATGGATTGAAATAAAAATGCCAAGTGCTGTGAAAATCCATTCATGTTTCACATGAAAACAGCCACCTTTCCCACTTAACAAGCTCTTAGTTGCAGGCAGTATTTTCTAATGAAAGTCTGAGAATACTCAGAGAAAGGTAGCAAGAAAGATTAAGACCCACAAACTAATTGCAACCCAGGTCTATAATATTCCTTGTGAATTCAGTACCATGCTTTCATTTTGCCCTTCAAAAAGACTTATCTGCAGTCAGTCATAAAAAGAGAGTTCATCCAAAGGCTCATTCTTTTGCTGTAAAATTACCACCGACTCAGCATATCAAAGATACGTAAAATTTTAAGCACAATGTAAATGCATTTAAATTCCAAGTACAAAAATTGATCTTTATCTTTTTAGTTTCTAGACAAATAGGCTGAATTTGAGCATTTTTCATTTCTCATCTTTCGTCTACATTAACAAAACTGCCATGACAGAAAAATGTTCATGTAACTTACAATTTTGTCCGACCCATAGATCTTCTCCAACTGTTCAGCAACATCCCTTGTTCCATCTGGGCTTCCATCATCTATGATTATAATTTCATAGTTGATTCCACTAAAAAAATTTTTTTAATTAATGTTTGGAGACAGTGTTCTCAAACTTAAAAATAATTTTAAAATTACTAATCCCTCAACAGTTTAAGTGAAGATTTATTGCCATATTAGTCACTAAGGAAAACTTTAATTATCAAACAAAATAAATGTCAAACATTTAGTACTTTAACTCCAAACCCAGTATATTGCTGAAACATGCTATTGTAAAGTCCTGAGATATTAAGAATTCTTACACAGAAAACATATTTTTTAGTTAAAAAGAAAATCATGCAGTGATATATACACAATATCAGATAAAATGTTATTTACAACTTTGGATATGGAATTGTGGGACCTTAATATCAAATCTTACATAAAATATTTCAAAAGTACTTTAAGTGGAAACACAAATTGAGTAACTAACCAAATCTTCCTTTTAATTTAATTCCAATAAATTTAAGTAACAATCAAGAATAAATCTGATTTAATTTCACCCTTAAAAAAACCCACTTTAGAATAGTGACACAGGGGGCTGGCAGGCTAGCTCAGCTGGTGAGAGCACAGCCTTATAACACCAAGGTCAGGAGTTCAGATCCCCCTACTGGCCAGCCACCAAAAAAAAAAAAAAAAAAAAAAAAAAAAGTCTTTTAAACCATTATTTCAGATAGTTGTACCCATTATGCCACACTATAAAATTAAAAACCAAAACAAAACACACAGTAAAATTACAAAAGATTTCACTGTGCTTCAGAATTAACATCTCTCGGTTACTTTCCATTAACTTCATGTGATAGTCTCTATTCTAAAAACAAACACACACAATACTTGGTAGATAAATACTATATGGATGTACATGTGATCACCATCTTGTCTTCCCCCATCCCCCTTTTTAACAGACATTCTTTTTGTTCACTTTATCAGGAAAGTTAAGGAGAAAGAACAAGAGGCACAGCCAAACACCCACAATATAACATTCTGTTTCTTCTTGGTCCTCTTTAAGAAACATATGCAAGGAAATCAACCAGAAAACACATCCTGGGTTAAAGGCTTAATAAAGTCAGCCCCAGCAAACTCTGAAGACAAGAAAGCTAAACTCGGCCTATCTATCCTCCAAGAGTAGATACAATGACTTCAGCCTTCCACTGTGCCTTAAATTTGGTCACAGTGTTTTACATGCCGAAACATGTGAGATGATGGTTCTACTAGATGTGCAGAAAAAGGTATATTTCATAAGCAAAACAGAATCATTCATAAGCAAAATTACTCTCACTTCAAAGCAGCCACACCACTTTAAAGCAATCAAGCTGAGCTGACTTCAGATAATTAGACTGCGTCTGAAAAGAAAATAGTTGTTCCCTTTATTAAACTTCATTCTGATTAAAAAACAAACCACCCCGAAATCATTAAAAATTAAATTGCACTACATAAAAAATTAAACTATAGAGCAAAAAAATCATAAAATCAGAATACAAACACAGAACAAGACCCCTACATGATGGTCAATTTCTCTAATTAGAAAAGAGCTTGCAGGGCTGGCCCGTGGCTCACTCGGGAGAGTGTGGTGCTGATAACACCAAGGCCACGGGTTCGGATCCCTATATAGGGATGGCCAGTTAGCTCACTTGGGAGAGCCTGGTGCTGACAACACCAAGTCAAGAGTTAAAATCCCCTTACAGGGACCGGGAATGGGAAGGAAAGCGAAAGGAAAGGGAAAGGAAAGGGAAAGGAAAGGGAAAGGGAAAGGGAAAGGAAAGGAAAGGAAAGAAAGGAAAGAGGGAGGGAGGGAGGGAGGGAGGGAGGGAGAGAGGGGGAGAGAGAGAGAGAGAGAGAGAGAGAGAGAGAGAGAGAGAGAGGAAAAGAGCTTGCAGAAATCGAAATAAAAAGATAAACAACTAAACGGGTAAAAAAAAAAATTTGAAAACTGAGGTCCGTATATGTGAATATAGTTATTCAAAGAGATACAATCAAAACAGCAATGGTTTTCACCAATTAGTATTTCCAACAACGTAAGTTTAATAGTGCTCAGGCTGGCTGGTTGGTGGGGAAGAAGGCACTCTGAAGCCTGGAGAATCCTAAGCTGATACTTTTTTTTTTTTTTTTTTTTTTTAAGAGAAATTTGGCAATAACTGTCAATTTTGAGCACAACTCTGTTGACCTAACAATTCCACCTCTAAGACTTTATCCCTGGCACCCTAACAAAAGTATCAGTGTGTTTGCTGCAACATTCATATAATAAAGGAGCACTCACGATATGTCAAGCACTTTTCTAAATGACAAAAAAAATTGTGTAAACAAAGTCCCCGTTTTCATTTGTAAAGCAAAAAACAAAAAGCAAAAAACAAAAAACTCTGGAAATTCTCTGTTCAACGACACGACCCGGTTAAACCAATGGTAACACAGCTATATGGAACATTACTCAATTTTCAAGAGAATTTCAAAGATTTTCACAGCATGATCCCATCTGTGTAACCGCAAAACAAGTTACTTAGTATTGATAGGGTTTTCCTACGTTTTTAAAAAATTGCGTTAACACTTCCAAATTCAAGCTCCAACCCTTCCTTCTTCCCACCCCCCAAGTTTCTAACAACCACACCAAACATCCATAAGTGATCAGCGAAGATGCCCTTCCGCTCTCTCCCTCTAGAAAGGTTATTCTGTTCAGCGGTAGCTCCCTAACCCACACAGACCAAACCTCACGCTTACATAAGCACCGGCACCGACGCGGGGAGTGAGCGCGCTCGCTTAGTCTCCCGGCTCTTGCAGCAGATACTGATTACCTAGAGGGAGGAGTAAGGTCAGGCTTTCAGCCTCGCTCCCAAGTAAAAGGGTGGCCAGCCCTTCTAAGAAAAAAGCGAGGCGGGGGGCGGGGAAAGGGGGTGGTTTTATAATGAAGATAAATAAGCGTCTCACAAAACCTAAGGACAGAAAAGATAACCCAGGACACGGAGAAAGAACGAGAGGTATCTGCCTCTGCTTTCCTCGCAGGGTGGCCTCCTCCCCAGGGGATCCTGCGCGAGCCTAAGTAAGGCTGGGCAAGGCTCCTCGCGCAGCCAACTGTCGACACCCAGGCGGGGGAAGCCAGCTCATCTCGCTAAGGGAGGGCGGCCGGGTGCGATACCTCTCGGAGAAGCTTTTCACCAACAGCCACACGATGAGCGGTAGGTTTTCGCGTTCGTTGTAAGTGGGTAAAAGCACCGAATACTTGTCCTGTCTCTGGGCGCGCCCCTCCGGCTCCCGCCGAGACCTAGGAGGAGTACAACTCACTTCCACGGAGGCCATGGCGTAACTGCGCGAGACGCCGGAAGCGGAATTACGTAAACGCGACGCGAGAGGGGCGGGTCAGATCGTGCCAAATCCGAGAAAAGGGGGATGGTCTGTCTTCTGGTTCTTATAGGGCCTCTGTGTGGTTGAACTGAAAAATAAAGACTTATGAATCTTTAAAGTTGAATCTGGATGTTTCTTAGGGAGATATTTATCTATTCATCACCTTTCCTAAGCTTCATAAGGTTTTAGTTTATTCCAGTCGCTAGGAGACAGCAAGCCGGAAACGGAAATGCCTTTCACTACAACTTCCGGAAGAGGTCGTCATGGCTGCCAGGTTGGAGGTTCTCGCCCTACAGGCTGAAGTTGCCCAGCGCGAGGAGGAGCTGAGTTCTCTGAAGCAGAGGCTGGCGACGGCTCTTTTGAGGGAGCAGGAACCAGAGCCAGAACGTATGGTTTCTGTGTCACCGCTGCCACCGAAGGCCGCTCTTTCCCGAGACGAGATTCTGCGCTATAGCAGGCAGTTAGTACTGCCTGAGCTGGGCGTGCATGGACAGCTGCGCCTGGCGACCGCGTCCGTTCTAGTCGTGGGCTGCGGTGGGCTGGGATGCCCACTGGCACAATACCTGGCAGCGGCCGGCGTGGGCCGCCTTGGCCTTGTGGACTACGACGTGGTAGAGATGAGCAACCTGGCTCGCCAAGTGCTGCATGGCGAGGCACTGGCTGGCCAGGCCAAGGCCTTTTCGGCCGCTGCCTCCCTGCGTCGTCTCAATTCGGCGGTGGAGTGCGTACCCTACGCTCAGGCCCTTACGCCAGACACTGCTCTGGACCTGGTCCGCCGTTATGACGTGGTGGCCGACTGTTCTGACAACGTGCCTACTCGCTACCTGGTTAATGACGCATGTGTGCTGGCTGGTCGGCCTCTCGTGTCGGCCAGCGCTCTGCGCTTCGAAGGCCAACTCACAGTCTACCACTATGACGGCGGGCCTTGTTATCGCTGTGTATTCCCCCAACCACCCCCAGCGGAGACGGTGACCAACTGCGCTGATGGCGGAGTGCTCGGTGTCGTAACTGGGGTCCTAGGCTGCCTGCAGGCGCTGGAGGTGCTGAAGATCGCTGCAGGTCTGGGCCCCTCTTACAGTGGCAGCCTGTTGCTTTTTGATGCCCTCAAAGGGCATTTCCGCTGTATTCAGCTGCGGAGCCGAAGGTCCGACTGTGCAGCTTGCGGGGAACGGCCCACTGTGACTGACATGCAGGACTATGAAGCCTTCTGTGGCTCCTCAGCTACTGATAAGTGCCGCTCCTTGCAGCTACTGAGTCCAGAGGAGCGGATTTCTGTTACCGACTATAAGCGACTTCTGGATTCTAGGGCACCCCACCTGTTGCTGGACGTCAGGCCTCAAGTGGAGGTGGACATCTGTCGTTTGCCTCATTCTCTACATATCCCTTTGAAACATTTGGAACAGAGGGATGAGGAGAGCCTGAAACTCTTAGGAGACGCAATCCAGGAAGAGAAACAGGACACACAGGAAGGGGCCGCATTCTCCATTTATGTTATTTGCAAACTGGGAAATGACTCCCAGAAAGCTGTGAAGATCCTACAGTCCTTAACAGCAGCCCAAGTGTTAGACTCTTTCACAGTTCGGGATGTTGTGGGGGGCCTTATGGCCTGGGCTGCTAAAATCGATGAAACATTTCCTCAGTACTGAGATGCTGGTATAATCTGACGAGAAAGGTGTGGGTTGCCCTAATATCTCAAAGATATGTTTATTTGCATGCATTTCAGTAATATAAAGAAGAACCTGTGATTCTACAATATCTGAATATGTAAACTCTTCTTTATACGGATCTTTTTTATTGTAATGGGTGACTTATTAATAGATTGATTGATAAAACTATTTCTGAGAACAAAACAGATTGTTAATACTGTCTCTTGTGTTTTCAGCACTTGGAGGGTGTCTCGAACATGAGATGTAACATGATAGGATTTTGTATTTTAAACTGAAGATCGTTTATCTGACCTGCTTTTTTCTCACCTTCCCCAATCCAAAAGCTCTCTAAATCGTCCATTTTATACCTGGAATTAAAATGTAGTAAATTTAGTCTTACCGAGCTGATCACAGATAATATGGGGGGGGGGGGTCAGTTTATTGCTTAGTAAGACATTCTTTTGGTCTTATTTCTACATCAAATAATAGAATATTATTCTACAAAATGAGTAATATGTGAATTTTTTTAATTATCTGGGAAGTGGTCATTAAGCATTTTGATTTAATATCAAAGTGAGATCTTTAAAGTGTAGCAAAATAAAGGAAACCACCTTTGTAGTCTGTTTCCCTTATAAATTGCTAATATTTTCTCAGAGTTAGCTTCAGGGTCCACCTTATGTTGTACACATATAACATTTTCTAAATTGTATTACTATGGTTCGGCTTACCTTGAAATCTTCAAGTCTAAGCCCCAACCTTTCACCATTCCCCCTTTAATTTGCGTTTTCTATTTTGATTTAATCTATTTTATTCCAGCATTTTATAGCTATGTAAAATGTGGGTTTTTTTAATGTTTCCTTACTAAACAATATTTTCATGAAATGGCTGGTAATCTGCCCAGTTTCTAATATATACAACAAAATTAAAAGTACGAGTTTGGTCTGTGAGCACCAGTTGAAGAACACATGGCCTCTCAGAAGGAGGCCTCTGCTTTTCAGGCCCATAATATCAGATTTTTATTTTTTAAGAGAAGCAGGAATCACAGATGTAACTGAAGTCTTTGTATCTCTAGTGACAAATTAAAAGTTTAAAACCATTGTGGGCTAGACAAAACCCTCTGAAGGCCAGATTTACTCACCAGTAGGCAACCTCTGGTATAGAATCTTCTTTTATTATAAAAAAGGTGGTATTGTTTAACAATCAGATTCAAAATTAGTATAGTCATCACTTTTTAACTGTGAAACATTGTAACTCATTCTTTCAACAGATAAAAGTATGGAGTGCCCTTTTCTGTGAAGCAGGTCTCTTAAGAGTGCTTCTCCCAAGGAGTTATGGAAATAAATGACTGAGGGGTGGAGTAGAAAACAATGATGGCTGGCCTGTATCTTTCACCCAGTTACTGCAGGGAAAGCTGATTCTGATTCCTATCAGGAAACAAGTATATAGCCATAGGAACTTTTTCATGAAGACTGATGTCCTAAAGTTAGGCAGTATGGTAGTTCCTGCCAACCTGGTTGTCACTGGGGCCAGGCACAGAAGCTGAGTGTAAGTGGGAAAAGGATTTACTAAAATGATAGGAAGTGCTTTTGAGAATTTTGGGGACAGATTGAAGGCAATACCTGCAGGATTTATGCCCCAAATAGTGCATAGATCTGGCCTCATAAGAGCACTGCCTATGCTGTGTTGCCCCATCAAGGACTAGAGGAAACTGCCACCACAGCCTCACCAATCTCACTTGACTTGGTCCTCTGCTCTTCCGAAAAGCCCAACACTTGAGCCAGACCCCATGTGGCAAGAAGCAGAGTCGCTTTACATTGTTCTTTTCTGAATCAGTCTTATGAGGGTGTCTGGTAGGCAGAGCCTAGTCATGTGCCTACATCCTAGCTGCAACAGGGGCTGAAAATTTGAGTTCTGATTTCTGCAATAGGGAGGCAGAACTCATGATGTGAGATTTCCCAACATAGTGAAAGGTTTTTCAAAAAATGTGCTGTTAAGAATATGACAGATACCCACCAATCAACCCAGAACCCTTTTAGCATTTGAAATTCTGTTTTCTCTGAGGATTGTGGCTAGGTTTTTATATTTAGTTGGGATTTGAACTTGATTCTTTTTTTTTTTTTTTTCTTTTCACTTAACAAGCACCACATGCCTTCAGTGTACTAGTTATTAACTAAGCTCTAGAATAAAAATGAACAAGAGATTTCCTGGTGTCATGGAATTTATATTTAAGTGGGGTGGGGGAGGAGGATATATCATCAAGTAAGTAGTGATAAGTGCCATAAAAGAAATGAAACATATATTAGGGTGGGGTAGGAGGATCTATTTTGGATAGGTTAATTAGGAGAAGCCTCTTTGGAAATGACATTAAATCCAAAACCTGAATGGTGAGAAGGAGTCAGTTATGAAAGATCTGAGAGAGCAATGCTATACTGGGAGAAAAACAAGTGTAAAGACCCTGAGGCAAAGATTAATGCTCTCCCCAGGGGAGGAGGTATAGTGAGTGAGATCTTCCTCTATTAGTTCCTGTGAGAGCTGATTGTTTAAAGGACCCTGGCACCTCCTCTCTCTCTCTCTCTCTCTCTTGCTTCCTCTCACCTTGTTATCTGCCTGTACCCGCCGGCTGCCTGCCACTTTCTGCCATGAGTAGAAGCAGCCTGATGCCCATGCCAGATGCAGCTGTCCCAGAATCATAAGCCAAATAAACCTCTCTTCTTTACAAATTATCCAGTCTCAGGTATTTCTGGTATAGCTACACAAAAGGGACTAATACAGAAAATTGGTACCGAGGAGTGGGGTGTTGCTATACAGATACCTGAAAATGTGGATGCAGCTTTGGAACTGGGTAATGGGCAAAGGTTGGAGGAGTTTGGAGGACTCAGAAGAAGAGAAAAAGACGAGGGAAAGTTTGGAATGTCTTAAAGACGTGGTGGCGAGCAGAATGCTGATAGAAACGTGGACAGTAAAGACCGTGCAGATGATGAGGTTTCAGATAGAAATGAGGAACTTATCAGGAACTGGACAGAAGATCACCCTTGCTACACCATAGCAAGGAACCTGGCTGCATTGTGTCCATGCCCTTGGACTTTGTGGAAGTTGGAACTTAAGAGTTGTGAACCAGAGCACTTGGCAGAAGAAATTTCTACGCAGCAAAGCATTAAGCGACGCTGCATGGTTATTTCTAACAGCCTACACTGAGTTATGGCAGAAAAGGCATGATGTAAAGCCAGAATTTAAAACAGGAGCAGAGCGTAAAGATTTGGAAAATTTGCAGCATGGCCATGTGGTAGAAAAGCAGAGAGCATGCAGTGGTGCAGCCCAGCTAGCTAAGAAGGAAAGGAATTACCAAGAGGAGGAGAAAAAGGCCCTGAAGGCATTGCAGAAACCTCTGGGGCCAACCCTTCCATTTCAGGCCCAAAGGCCTAGGGAGACAGAATGGTCTTGGGGAATAGGCCCAAGGCACCCTCCATGGGCTCACTGCCCAGGGCCACCTCGAGAAGCTGCTTCTAGCACCAGCACCCCAGCTGCTTTGGCTGCTCCATCTGAGGCTAAATTGGCCCCAGGTCTGGCTGGACCGGCAGCTTTGGAAAATACAAGCTGGAAGTCTTGGCAGTGTCCACGTGGTGTTAGGTCTGCAGGCTCACAGAGTGCCAGAGCTGGGAAGGCTTGGAAGCCTCCACCCAGATTTCAAAGTATGTATGGAAAAGTCTGGGGGCCCAGGAAGAGATCTGTTGCAGGGGTGGAGTCACCGCAGACAGCCTTCACAGACAGCCTTCTCTAGAGCAATACTGAGCAGAAATGTGGGGTCAGAGTCGCAGCACAGAAACCCCAACAGCGCCATGCCTAGTGGAGCTGTGAGAGCAGGACTGCCATGGAGACCCCAGACCTATGGAGCTATCAGAGTGGAACACCAGCCTGGGAGAGCTGAAGTATGGCCTGAGACCAGGAAAGTCATAGTAATGGAGCTGCCCAAGGACTTGGGGACCCAACCCCCACACCAGTGTGCAGAGGCAGTCAAACGTGGAGTCAAGGTACATGATTCACCAGCTTTGAGACTTAATGTCTGCCGTGGTGGGTTTCGGACTTGTTTGGGGGCCCGTTTTTCCTTTCTTCTGGCCTATTCCTCCCTTTTGGAATGGGAATGTATACCCAATGTCTGTTCCACCATTGTATCTTGGCAGTAGATAAATTTGGTTTTGTTTTTACAGGTTCACAACATGAAGGAGTTCAGCCTTTGGTCTCAGATCAGATTTTGGACTTTGGACTTTTAAGTTGGTGCTGGAACAAGCTAAGACTTTTGTGACTGTTGGGATAGAAAGATTGTATTTTGTATGTGAGAGTGACATGAGTTTTGGGGGGCCAGGGGTGGAATGATGGAGTTTGGATGTGTTGTCCCCTCCAAAACTCATGTGGAAATTTGATTTCCAATGTGGCAGTATTGGAAACTGATTGAGTCATGGGGGCGGATCCATCATGAGTGGATTAATGCTCTCCCTGGGGGTGGGGGTAGTGAGTGAGTTCTCGCTCTATTAGTTCCCACAAGAGCTGAGTGTTTAAAGGACCCTGGCACCTCCTCTCTCTCTCTCTCTCTCTCTCTCTCTCTCTCTCTCTCTCTCTCTCTCTCTCTCTCTCTCGCTTCCTCTCACCATGTGATCTTCCTGTACCCACCGGCTACCTGCCACTTTCCTCCATGAGTAGAAGCAGCCTGAGGCCCATGCCAGATGCAGCTGTCCCAGAATCATAAGCCAAATAAACCTCTGTTCTTTATAAATTACCCAGTCTCAGGTATTTCTGTTATAGCAACACAAAACGGATTAATACAGTGGGGTAGGAAGATTTATTTTGGATAGGTTAATTAGGGGAGGCCTCTTTGGAAAGTACATTAAACCCAAAACCTGAATGGTGAGAAGGAGCCAGTTATGAGAGATCTGAGAGAGCAATGCTATACTGGGAGTAAAACAAGTGTAAAGACCCTGAGGCAAATAAACGTGGAATGTTCAAAAACTGCAGAGGCAAGTTGGGTTGCAAACAGTTGGGGAGAGTGGGATAGGGTGAGGTTTGAGAGATAGGAAACAGGTCATGCAGGTTGTAGACCACAGTAGGAGTTTGATTTTTTTCTAAGTAAAGTAATAGCTGACAATTATTGAGCACTATCTATGTTATTTGCAATTTAAATCCAGATGCCCATGCCCTAAGCACTATGCTATACTGACTCTCAGCCAAACTTTGTAGTTGTTTTCCATGTTTTCATTGTTGAAAACAATCTATACCCTGATAATTATGGAATAGAAAGAGCTCCTATTCCAGATAAAATAGAAATGTACTCTGATATATTTGGTATGCAGACTTCTCTCTAGAGGAGGAATACAAGTGAAATCCCTGGAAGCCCCGTCTGACGCTGATGTATTACATAGGAAATGTCCAGCTCATACTGAGCCTCAAGAAGTCAAGGAAAGAAATGGAGTCTTAACCTAAGGAGTCACAACTGATGAACAGAAGGGTTGCCAAGGTGGGGGTGGGGGAGTAGAAAGTGGTGTCAAAAAGGACATTAAGTCTCTTGAGTGTTCCCTGGGAGAGAAGGGTTCCTTTCTCCAAGTCTGTTTATTTTTAGTTAGCTGCTCCCTCTCCCAGCGCAAAGGGCCCCTTCAGAGGGTCCCCACATACCTGAGGTCAGGCACATTGCCCAGTTTCCTTTACTCAGAAGGTTTCTTTGCTTTTAAAAGATTTCTTTGCTTTTGTCTTCTCAGAGTTCTTTATTTAAGATAAGGTAGCACTGTCCAGGTAACAGTAAAATTATGCATCTGTATTAAGTTTTAGGGTAATTTTGGAGTCAGTTTGGAATATTAGGAAAACTATTACAGTATGGGAGTGGGAAAGTATTTCACAAACAAAATGATAAAAAGGGCTAATTCATACCTTTGAGGAACTATAATTTCTCAAGCACTCAGTATGTGAGAGAAAAGCTGATTTAACCTGCCCAGAATTTGGGTGATAAATAAGATATGTATCTATGTCTGTCAATCTATCTGGGGAGATACATATAAATAAGGTACATATATATGGAGAGAAAGAGAGAGAGAGAGAGAGAGAGAGAGAGAGAGAGAGAGAGAGAGAGAGAGAGTTTGTCCTATGTATATTGACAGTGACTCTGGGTTCTTTTTCTTTTTTCTTTGTTGGCAGCTGGCCAGTATGGGGATCTGAACCGTTGACCTTGGTGTTATCAGCACCACACTCTAACTGTGGTTTCTAATATTAGTTCCATTATTCAGGATTTAAAAAACCAATAAATTGTGAATTATCTAGGTGTTTTGTTTCTGCCTCTCAATGACATTTTTGGACAGGTTGCTGAAGGTAAGGAAAGAAAAAAGTCCTAACATAATATTTCCCTTCTTGGTGGCACCTTGGTTAAAAAAAGTGGCAGAGAAGGATGATATTGATGAAAAATATCCTGGGCATAATTTTTAATTAGCAGTATTTTTACCCAATGCTTTTTTTTTTTTTTTTACTTTCATGCTTCCCACACTCATTTGACCTCGGAATCATTATTTATTTATTTATTTATTTTTAATTTTTATTTTGTCAATATACAATGTATATGATTATTATGGCCCTTCACCGACACCTCCCGCCCTCCTCCCTCTCTCCCCTCCCCCCCAAGAATGTCCTTTCCGTTTGCTTGTTGTAACAACTTCAAAAAAAAGTATAGTCCTGGGCATAATTTTTTATTAGCAGTATTTTTACCCAATGCTTCCAGATGAGGGTGGCCTTGAATGAACTGGAATTTAATAGAAGTTCAGGTGAGTTGAAACAGTTGACTCTTTAAGTACAACAAAATTCCTGAGCAAGGTTCACTATGTGTAAGAGCAAAGGTAGGCAGTAGTTTTACAGTTTTGACTTCACCGTCAGCTGAGGCAGACTTGGTTGCCTGTCCAAAAGCCTCCCCGCTCCCACCTCTTTCCTCTCTGGCAGTGCTAAAATTGTCAGACACTCCTTTCCAAGTCTCCACTGCAGATTTTGAAGGACGTTCACATCTAAACCATTCCACCTTCAAATATAATTTGAATCTGTTCACTTCTGCCTCCAGTGCATATTGCACCCTGGTCAAATCATCATCTTTCAATCAAATTTACAAATTTTCAGGAATCACACATGCAGAACATTAATCGCAACAATAGCACTATTGATCTTAGGTCTTAAGATAACAAAAGGGGTACCTGAGTATATACAGGGACTACCACCTCAAGAAAATTTTTATACATGTAAATGTCCTTTTGATATACTTGAGAACTGTGAAGGAAAATGAAACTTTTAGTTCACAAGTTTCTCTTGATGACACAAAGAACAATAGTTAAATATCTATTTTGTACAGAGCTTTAAAAAGAGGGCTTTGCAAACTCAGTGACTACAGGGCAAGGCAAATAAAGAAATGAATGAGGATAGTCAGGTAGGGACCATGATGAACTAGGGAACATGTGCTGCACCTAAAGCTATTACACGGCTTGAGCCAATTTTGCCATACAGGAGAGTGGGTATAGTGTTGCCAAATCTTCCAGTATTTTAAGAACACCTGAACATTAAGATTTTTCTGTGAAATCTAATTTTTTTTTAAATGTTGAAAATTAATAAATGTTGAAAATTAATTTAAAATTTTTTAATCTATTTACCAAATGAAACACACACACATGGGCTAGATGAAAACTTTAGGCTTAAATTGAAAAAATAAAACCAACCAAATGAACAAAAAATATGATTTATGTGTTTTTTAATTTGGTAGACCTGGAGGTAGCTCAGTGTTGGGGGAAGATTAAAGCTACTCTAACAATTTGTTAATACCTGTATATTGTGTCTTTATATTTATAGGTTGACCATCATAGGTAGTAATATTATGAAGAAGAGTGTACTTTTTCCTCAATCATTTTAATGTCATTTAATATAATGTAAATTTAATATCATGTAAAATGACTTGAGATTGATATTTTTAAAAGACTGAAAAATTTGGGGGCCGGCCCATGGCTCACTCAGGAGAGTGTGGTGCTGATGACACCAAGGCCACTTGTTCAGATCCCTATATAGGGATGGCCGGTTAGTTCACTGGCTGAGTGTGGTGCTGACAACACCAAGTCAAGGGTTAAGATCCCCTTACCAGTCATCTTAAAAAAAAAAAGACTGAAAAATTGGAATTGGGTTGCTACATGCACTATCAGTCAATCTATCTTTTGCTTTTTTTAGTAGTTTGATGAATTGGTGATTGAATGTAATTTCTTAGAAAAATGGACCTGTATAATAGATAATCATAATGAAGATGGAAGAGTGTGATAGAAATGAAACTTTACAGATGATACTTCTGGAAATTTGCACCTGCAGTGTTTTAGGCTGAATTAGACCCATACATTAACCCCTAATAACATCAGGAAAAAGGAGTGGTAAATGTATTAAGCTTTGTAAAAAAAAGATTATCTAAAAAAGATTTTATTATTCTTTTAAACATTTACTTCTAGCTTAAAAAAGCAAAATATGGGCCGGCCTCGTGACTCACTCGGGAGAGTGTGGCGCTGGTAGTGCCGAGGCCACGGGTTCGGATCCTATATAGGGATGGCTGGTGTGCTCATTGGTTGAGCGTGATGTGGACCACACAGTGCTGAGGGTTGCGATCCCCTTACCGGTAAAAAAAAAAAAAGCTAAATATGTCCTCAAAGCCTCAATACTGTATGAACATAATGATCATACATTCAATTTTTAAAAATATTTAGGTTTTTTAAAGTAATTCATGCTCATGGTAAAACTTAAACAGTTCAAAAGTACGTACACTAAATGCAATGTGGTATCCTGGATTTAATCCTCGGACAGAAGAAGGATATCAGTGGAAAAACTGGGGAAATCTGAATAAAGTCTGTAGTTCCTATAATATTGCACCATTGTTTATTTCTTTTTTTTAACAAAGGTGTTGTGGACTTTAAGACGTTAACATTATGAGAAGCTGGGGGAGGGTACGTGGCAACTTTACCTTTGCAACTCTAAAATTATTTCAAAATAAGTTTAAAAACAAAAAAATAGTATATATAGAAAGTGTTAAGTCTTTCCTCCCACTCCTAACCCTCAGTCTTTCAAGTTCCTTCCTCAGACAATCCTTGTGATCACTCATTACATTCTTACACATGCATAATTTGTACATATCCTTTTAAAATACAAATGGTAGCTTTCTATTACATTGTTTCTACATCTTTTTAAAAATGTTATATATATTGGCCACTGTTCCATTTGATCGCAGTACAGATAGATCAACCTCATTCTTTGTAACCACCATTTAGAATGCCATTATTTACACACTGTACACTTTCTTTAACTAGTTCTTCATCAATGGACACACAGAATTTTTAGTAACAGTTCTGTGAAGAATAGCTTAATATTTATATCTTTGTACAAATGCATTTAACAAATAATAAAGTGCTTACCATATCAAAGAGTATGTCCAATCCTAATTTTGAACAGACAGTGCCAAATTCCCTTTCAAAGAGAGTGTATTAATGTGTACCAACATGTTTAAGAAGCATGCTTAAGAAAACTATATCCCAGGCCGGCCCGTGGCTCACTTGGTAGAGTGCGGTGCTGATAACACCAAGGCCGCGGGTTCGGATCCCATATAGGGATGGCCGGTTTGCTCACTGGCTGAGCGTGGTGCTGACAACACCAAGCCAAGGGTTGAGATCCCCTTACCGGTCATCTTTTATAAAAAAAAAAAAGAAAAGAAAAGAAAAAGAAAACTACTTCCCAACACCTTTGCCAGCATAGTCTTTTCAGTCTTAGATCTTTGCCAATCTGGTGGTTTAAAAACATATATCATTGTGTTAATTTGCAGTTTTATTATGATTAAGCCTGGATGGTTTTTCATATATTTAAAAGCCTTTTCAATAAAAAAAATACTGTTTATTCTTAGCTCATTTTTCTGCCAAGTTGTGTGTTCTTGTTCTTATTGATAAATATGATTAGGACAGACCACTTAGGAAAGAAAAAAACAACTCTTCATTCTTCAGACATTTATTGAAAGTCTGGTATACAAGATAATTAGGTCCTAGGGCCTGCCTTCCAGATGTTCCCAACTCATTCTACAACTTCACACTTGTAATTTACAGAGAACTTTCCTACCTACATTGTTTCATTTAATCCTTCAACAATGCTGTTAGATACAGGGAACTATCTCCTGCTCACAGGCTCCTCTTAAATGGCCTTACCAACAATAGATTTCCCTGAAATAACTTAGTTGGCAGGGAGTCTTGTTTTCAAAGTGGAATCCTTTTGACACTAATGAGATCAGACTCTCTTGTCCCTGTATAGAATTTTAGAAAAGATTCCATTGTATTCTGGGTGGATTTTTTTTAACAGTTCCCAAGTATTTTATGAGCCTCAATCATCATCGGAAAACCTTTTTCTTTGCAGCCTCAGTGAGACATTGCGAGCACAATAAATTACCACTATAATGAGGCTTGAGTCCCGATAGTCCACTGTTGGTGCTTTCCTGGTAGGGTTAGAATTGCTTCAGTGTGGTCTATGGTCCTTTTTAAGGAGTATATGGTTGGAGTCAGACACTTGGGACTCCTGGGCCACTAGCTAAGCATAGATGTTTCTGATGCTACACCCTTTATTTCCAGTGGATCTTTTATTTTAAGGTTCTCTGTGTACTTTATGCACACACACACACACACACACACACACTCATCCCATATATATGCACACTATATATATAAAACATATATAATTGAGATATAGTTTTACCCTTGAGTTTCCTGATTTAAAAACAAGCATATCATGGGAACTGGTTTTCCTTGGTTGAATTTGTAAAAGCCAGATACATAGGGGTAATTGTCTCAACACTTAGCACTTTTCCAGGTCCAAGACAATTTTGAAGTTTTGGTATTAGAAATTCTCACATGTAATAAAACTATATGAAAGGGAACACAAGGGAATGTTGAACACAGGTCTAAGAATAGAGTTACCTTGGATGACAGCAGGGAGGGGAGGGGGAAAGAGTACTGCGTGGTTAGACGCACATTATTGTCAATGTCCTGACTTTTGTTTGTATTGGCTTTTGGCTAATATTACAGTATTAAAAATAACCCGATAAATAGAAGCCGATCGTGTGCAACTAATAATGAAAATAAGTCACAAACCAATGATTATGATTAATCCAATACATGCACCTGAAATCCAAAGAAAAAGAGAAAAAAGTAAAAAAGAAAAAAAGTGTTGAATTTTATCACCTTAAAAAATCAATTCATTGGGCCAAGATTACAAATGTGATATACTAGTTTGCTGATGGACGACAATGGCCTAATGGATGACACATGTACCCACATTCACATCTCCATTCACTATGTTCTGTGAAAAGGAAGGCAAGTAGCCCTTCCCCCCTGCAAAAGTTTGCCTTTATTTTTGCTGTCCTGAAGAGTTATGTACAAAGAGTCTGGAGCATTTAATTAAAAGAGTTTTATAGAAAGGCTCTTAGGGCTACTTAATCAATCAATAGCTGCTACATATTTTATCCTTGTGTCCATTGCTCTGTTGAGAAATACCTGCCGTGTCTGTAGGCCTGGTAACCTTGACCTAGCACAAAGGCCCAAATTTCCAGTTTGTTTGCTTCTACTTTAGTAGAACTGGAACCCAAGTGCTTATAAATAGAGGACATGCAATGGGGAAGCCACTTAGGTCATGCCAAGGAAACACAACCAATTTATTCAAGAAACATTTAATGAGCACTAGGAATTGGCAGGTACTGGTGCCTGACACAGGGGGAAACAGCCATGAACAAGATAGACTTGGCTCTTATCCACACAAGCTTACATTCTTGAAGGGAATATGCAAGATAACAAATATATAGTCACAAAATGTGATTCTACAAAAAGGAATAACAGCTGGAGTGGTAGCCAGAGAAGAACTCTGATAAGGGTCCATTTAAGCTGAAAGGAGATGGCAGGAGCTATGAGATGAGTTGGGGAAAGAGCATTCCACACAGTGGAAACAGCAAGTGCAAAGACCCCGAGGCTGTAAAGAACATCCTGAGTTGGAAGACACAAGAGCAGCCAGGGAAGACTGGTGCAGAGTGAGTGAAAGAGAGAGGAAGGCAGGGGCTAGATACATAAGGCATTGCAGGCCATGGTGAAGAGTTGGGACCTTATTCTAAGGGTTATAGAAAACCGTGGGAGAGTTGTAGGAAGGAGGATGTGGTGATCCTTTCTATATATGACAAATATTCCTCTGGCTGCTCTGTGAAAAAGGAAATTATGGGATAAGGATAAAAGCAGGGGGTCAGTCAGGCTATTGCAGGCACATAGATGAGAGGCACTGGCAGCTAAGTGTATCAGTTTCCTCTTGCTTCTGTAACTAATCACCACAATCTTAGTGGCTCAAAACAACACAGATTTATTATCTTACAGTTCTGGAAGTCAGCAGTCCTAAAACCAAGGTGTCATCAGGGCTATATTCCTTCTGGAGGCTCTAGGGGTGAATCCATTCCTTGCCTTTCCCAGCTTCTAGAGGCCACCCACACTCCTTGGATCTTGGCCCTTTCCTCCATCAAAGCCAACAGTGTAGCAATTTCAGCTCCTAACTCTTCCCTCCCCAACAGCAAACTCCCTGCTCCAGCTCCCCAACTCCCCCTCTTCAATTCCCCAACTGTTCTTTTTCTCTTCATAGACAGGGAAGAGCAGCTCCACACACTTAAAGCCCAAAGTAATGCTGTATGGCTGCTAATAGTAACCTATTAAGGGAGAGATTAGTGGTTCGTAAAATTTGGGACCATTACAAAAAACCTTTCATTGAAGAATTGTATACAGAAAAGTGCACAAATCCCAAGCGTACTGCTTGATGCCTCTTCACAAATTGAATACACTCTTGTTACTAACTCCCTCCCAGACCAAAAAACAGTGTTAGGGGGACCCAGAAGCCTCTCTCATGCTCTTTCCCCTTCCCTACCCCCCTCCCCGTGCACTACAAGCCATGAACATGTAGAAGAAAGCTGCTATGAACAGAAATAAGCTTATTCTTACACATTTTAATTTCATTTTCCAAGATGAAGCTCCAATCAAATATTTTTCCCCTTCACTATTTACTTTGAAATTTGGGCCCCCTACTTTAAGTGGATTTACTATAAATGACCCTTTTCTGGTGCTAGTGACACTTGCCTGTCTGTCCTTAGCTCATCTGGCTATGAGAATTGCAACCCGGCCGACTCCAATTTTCAGAGTGGAGCACAAGCTAAATTGACCAGAATTAATAAAGTGAAGGCCTGCCTTGAATGAGCAGAGCTCAGAAATTCAGTGTTAAGGCTCTCACCCGGCCTTATCTTATTACATCTGGGATTACTGCTCCGTCCAGCTGACACGGCATATGGAGGGCCTTGTGAGAGACCACACAGGGTACACTTGCTGCTCAACACGCATGAGGAGTTCGGCAGAATGCTCCTGCAGCCTCGGCAAAGAAGGCTTAGCTGATGAATAGAGCAGCTTAGCCAGTGGACTGAGGTGATTCCTCCCTTCTGTTCCCGAGTCATGGGTAGCCGCAGGGGCTAGATTCAGCCCCTTCATCCCTCCCAGTCTTCTTCAAATATTTTCTGAGCACCTCCTCTTTGCCATCACCTGAGATTCAGCAGTGAATAAGATGGACACACTTTTTGCTCTCCAAAGCCCCCATCATTGCAGGAGGTAAGCATTAAAAAACAACATTCACGTGGGCTGGGTGCTTAGCTCACTTGGGAGATCATGGTGCTCATAATGCCAAAGCCGAGGGTTCAGATCTCCATACCGACCAGCCACAAAAAAATGACATACACAGTTGAGACTAGCAAAGGCTATTAAGAACTTCATTGCCAGCCAATCTTGTCACAATAGAAAATGATATACCACAACATTCATTGTGAGCTTTAATAAAATTAAATTTGCACCAATTTTTTTTTTCATGATGGTGACAACAGAGCATTAAGCCAAGTGCAAGGCCCTTCTGAGCGTGGGGCCCTGTGATGGCACAGGTTATGCACTCATGGAGCTGGCCCCAAATGCAGTTGTATAGTATGGGACACTTGGTGTTGTCTGGAGACATTTTGATTGTCACAACTTGGGGGAGGGGAGGTACTACTGATATCTAGTGGGGAGAGGCCACTGGTACTGCTAAACAGCCTGCAATGTACAGGTCAGTCCCCACTACAAAGAGTTATTCTGCCCAAAATGTCAATTGTATTGAGCTTGAGAAATTCTGCTTTTGTTAATGACATTTTTGATAGAGGCCAGAAAGAAAAAAATGTTCAGAGGGTTTTATGAAGGCAAACAGCCGGGGGACTTCCTTTGTCTGGGAAAGGCTTCTTGGAGAAAAGGACCTTTGAGCTGAGACATGAATAATGGGTATGAATTAGTCAAGCTAAGGAGGAAGAAAGGAGGTAGCAGAAGTTACGGCAATAGGGGGTTAATTCTTAAAGTCCTTTTCTTCCTTACTGAGGCTCAAAACCCAGTGAGAGAGAGATGCTCGAGCTAGGTAGACAACAATGAAAATTCTGCCTTATAACTAGGAAAGCTACCTGGGGACTGTGCTTAGGTAGGGTCAGTCTTGCTAACATGCTGTCCCCTGCTTCCCCATGCGTTTACCGTCCCAGCCTGCCAGCCCACACGGAGGAATGAAGCTGCCTTGCTGCTCACCAAAATACAGCCCCGCCACACCCCCCAGCCTCAGGCCAATCTCAAAAAGAGGAGAGAGAAAGAGGCAAAGCACACATGCCCAGTTCCTTCTCTCAAACTCACCAGCTGGCTACATCAGTCGTCCTCCCTGGTGGGCATGGGCGGGTGAGTGAGGGCAGACAGGAGCCAGGACTGCTACTCTGAAGTACTGCTCTCCACCTTGGCTGCAGACTGAAACAGCCTGGGAGCTTTGAAAAGTCTTGCTACCCATGGAGCATTCCAACCCAATTAGGCCAGAATCTCAGGGGTCAGGCATTGGTGTTTTTTTAAAGCTCCTCCCTCCTGGGGTTGTTAGATAAACTACAAGAAACCCAGTTAAATTTGTATTTCAGATCAACAACAAATACATTTTTAATATAACTATAATCCCATGAAATCTTTGGACATACTTGTACAACAATTTTTTTCAGTTCCAAAGATTGCATGGGACATACTTATATTAAAAATATATTTGCTGGGCTGGCTGGTTAGCTCACTCGGTAGAGTGTGGTGCTGTTAACACTAAGGTCAAGGGTTTGGATCCCTGTACTGGCCAGCCACAAAAAAATAAGAGAACGTTTAAAAAATATATTTGTTGTTTATCTGAAATGCAAATTTTTTTTTTTTTTTATCTTTTGTCTTTTTTCCGTGTCCGGCAACGGATCGCAACCCTCAGTTAAGAGAACGTTTAAAAAATATATTTGTTGTTTATCTGAAATGCAAATTTAACTGGGTATCTTGTATTTATATTTGCTAACTCTGGCAACCCCATGATTCTGAGTGAGTCCAATGTGCAGCCAAGGTTGAGGACCACTGCTTTAATGGAAGTGCCTCTCCATGGAAACAGCAAGAGTGGGAAATGGGTGTCTTCCTCCCACATCTTCTCCCTTCCCCTTTTGGTTCTCTTGACTCACTAGGCATGACTTCTAAGCCTGTGGGCACCCGAGGTGGGCTGTCCCCATGGGGGGATTGTGGGCTCTCAGGCTAGTCCTGACCCTCTCTTCTTGAACCCCAGTATTAGCCAGTGCTCCCTGAGGATCCTCCTGGACCAACTGGTTCATTAAATCAACACCAAGTCTATTCAGTACTCTTCACTGAAAATTAATTCCCTATTTCTTTTCCCATCTCAAATTATATCCAGCTTTGTTGTCTAATGTGGCTCATCAGAGGTTTGGTACTGAGATTAAGTACATTCCCATAATAAAAGCCAACGGCATGTTCACATTTGAATATAAAGCTTTATTATATTCCCTGGGACAAATTAATGTCCAAAGATTCCTTGTAACTGAAAGTGCAAGTGAATTGAAGTCCAAAGGAATTAAAGGCTGAACTCAAATCCTCTTGCCCTTATGAATTCTAAGACCAAAGCAATTAGAGTCCAAATTCATCTTCCCTAATTTCTTACTCTGTTCAGTCTCAGCCAGGTGGGGTCTCATTATGATGCTAGAGTAAGGGATTCTTCAGCAGCTGCAGCCTGGGCTGTTCCCCCTGAACAGATGTAGCTCCTTTGAGATCTCAGAGGTTGAATGAGTCTCCTGAGACCTTTTCCTTGAAAAGTTGAAAGAGGGATAATGTGAGAAGGAAATAGCAGCTCCAGTTCATGCCCAGCTTCTTTCTAAAGAAGCCAATTCCAGCCCTGAGCAGCCCCCAAGCAAAATGATGCTCCCACAACCCACTTTCTGGTATAATCCAGGCCCACATCATTTTTGCTAAAGATAATAGCAGAAAATACATCAGTACCAGCTTCAGCAGGAAGCAAGGCATCCTGTGCTGAGTGTCTACACGTCTATACCCATGAACATAAATCCAATTGAAACAGTGGTCAGCAAATTTGTTTTGTAAGGGGCCAGAAATCATAATTTTACAAGGTATGTGGTCTCTGCTGCAACTACTCACCTCAGCTCCTGCAGTGTCAAAGTAGCCACAGACAATACTTAGACAAATGGGCATGGCTGTGTCCCAATATAACTTTATTTTCAAAAACAGGTGATGAGCCGTAATTGCCTGGCCCCCAAATTAGGAGAAGTCTCCCACCAAAATGTTACTCTGGCACTAACTGTTTGCCATATCTCAAGAGAAAATCTATTTATGCAAACGTCTCCTTCCTCAGAAAGTAGCATATGAGATGTTTCTATCTTCCAGCAAAGTTTAAAAATGGGAGGATCTTATTTCAAGTCCCTTCCTTCCTACTCAGAATAATAATTTATAGCAAATAATGAGCCAGATGAATTTATTGTGTGCCAACACTGCCATAAGTGCTTTATACTTATTTGGTTTTTATGAGAACTCATTAGGCAGGTGCTATTATTATTCCTGTTTTACAGGTAAGGAAACTAAGGAACAGAGAAATGAAATAACTTGTTGAAATCTACACAGTTAGAAAATGGCAGAGACAGGATTTGAATCCAGGCAGTCCATGCTGGTCCAAAGCCTGTTTATGTTTGTTTGCCCCTTGAGCCTTGTGTCCTTTGAGCAGGTGTGTTCATCTTGGGCTCCTGCCTCTCATTGGGGAATTTCTTGGCCTACAGAGCCTGCCTGCTGGAGACATTTCCTTTTACTCCTGCAGCTTCTATTTCAGCTGCAGATTCCAGAACTAAAGTTACTGCTGATGCTTTGAGCATCACCAGCCTCCCAAGTCTGGTGAGGACTCACACCTCTGCTGGGGCTTCTCCAGACAATCTCTTTCCATCCTCAGTTGGTTGAATCTGCAGATACAGAACCCACAGATACAGAGCACTGATTGTATTACAAATTTAAAAAACTGTTTGAATGATGATTTAAATAAAGTCCACACATTACAATAGGTTGATATGTCTTTTATGTATCTTTTAATCTCTAGAGGTTTCACGCATCTTTCCCTCCCCACTGACAATATGTTTGTTGCTGAAACAGGGCTGTTTGTCCTGCAGAGTTTCCCACAGTCTGGATTTTGCTGACTGCAGCCACTTGGTGTAGTTTAACATGTTCCTCTATCCTCTGCATTTCCTATAAGTTGGTAGTTAGCTCTAGTGGTTGGGTCAAATTCAGGACTGATTTTTGGCAAGACATCTTCACAGGTGGTGGTATGTTCCTCTGGCCAGAGGCAGATAATATCTGGATGCTTCTCTCTCTTTTTTTTTTTTCATTTTATTTTGTCAATATACAGGGTGGTTGATTATTGTGGCCCATTACCGAAACCTCCCTCCCTCCTCCTTCTCCCCCTCCCTCCTCCC
>NW_007726324.1:798997-799212 GCF_000696425.1 Galeopterus variegatus
TTTGTCAGATATAAGAATAGCTACTCCAGCTCGCTTTTCTTTTCTGTTTGCATGGTAAATCGTTTTCCATCCTTACACTCTTAGTCTATGTGATTCTTTATGGGTGAGGTGGGTTTTTTGAAGGCAGCATATAGTTGGGCCTTCCGTTTTAATACAGTCAGCCAGCCTGTGTCTTTTGATTGGGGAATTTAAGCCTTTTACATTAAGAGTTGTTA
>NW_007726324.1:799767-807504 GCF_000696425.1 Galeopterus variegatus
TTGACTGACTAAGATGTTGCTGTGGTTGCCAATTTGGTATGGCTACCTCAGTGACTGCTCACTTGGCCATTAGTGCCTTGCGTGTGTGGTTGCCTTGGGTCTTGGGCCTCTCTGGGGAGCCACCTCTCTGGTCAGCTTGGACTCTGCCGGGCTGGTGGATCACGGGCCGTACTGCAGGGTATGTGGTCTCTGCCGAGCTTCCACCTCCTGTGCTGGACTTCTCCCTGTTCTGTGAGTTCTGGGTCGGGCTGCTGGAGTGTGCTGAGGCACTGCAGAGTGTGTGGTCTCTGCAGAGCTTCCTCTTCCCTGCTGGATGTCGCCCTGCTCTGTGTGCACTAGGCCGGGCTTGGGATGGAGCCGGGTGACGGTGGTGAAGCCTACCTGCTGCTGGATCGTGTGGCGGCGGCCCTCCCACAGGGTGTGTGGACTCTACGGAGCTTTTATGTCCCCTGCTGGACGTCTCTGTGCTCCGTATGTATTGGGCCGGGCTGCTGGATCGTGCGGCAGCAGTGTGGTCCCCGTGGAGTTCCCACCTCCCCTGCCGGACGTCTCCCTTCTCCGAGTGCACTAGGCTGGGCTGGGGATGGAGCCGGGTGCCTGTGGTGAAGCCTACCTGCTGGATCACGCAGTGGCGGCCCCACAGGGTGTGTGGTTTCTGCGGAGCCTCCGCCTCCCCTGCCGGACATCTCCTCACTCTGTGCACACTGGGCTGGGCTGGGAATGGAGCCAGGTGGTGGCGGTGAAGCCTATCTGCCGGATCGTGTGACAGCGGCCCCGCAGGGCATTTGGTCTCCGCGGAGCTTCTGCCTCCCCCACTGGACGTCTCCCTGTTCCATATGCACTTGATGTTATGTTTTTATAGTTTAAATTGGTTGATTTGTGGGAGAGAGTGCCGCTAGGGACCATCTATTCCACCATCTTGACTGGAAGTCCTGGATGCTTCTCTTTTGATGATGTGAGCAACCCTTGATGAGAATCCCCTACCCCTGTTGTTCATCAGGGGGTCCAAAACAGTGACTTGTATTGGTTTTCATTCTTCCACTATTCCTGCTCTGATACTAAGAATGAAGCTCACAGGTCAAATGAAGCTCAAACCATCACTGTTCCTCCTTTATTCCCTGATCAAATTTGATTTTGGGAAACAGAGTTCCAAGCTGAACCCATTTTGATTGCCTTCTCAGCCTTTGGATTTGTCTCAATTTCATTAAAATATTTCTCTGCTTCCACCTAAGAATTGGCATATTACCTTTATAACAAAGCCCCTGCCTTGGATTGAATGTTCCTCCCAAACTTAATTCACACTGTAAATGTTGAAGGTGGGAAATCCTTTTGGTCATTGAAAGGTGGGGCCTTGAAAAGGTGATTAGATTGTAGGACCAGACTGTAGTGAATGGATTAATAATGGTGGTCAGGGGTGTGGTTCAGAGGGCTTTATAAAGAGAGTGAATGAGGAGGTTCGTCTCCTCTCTCTTTCTGCTCTGCCATGTGAGACCCTGTGTTGCTCCCAAAGAAGACCCTTATCAGATATGTTCCTTGGACGTTGGACTTCCCAGCCTCAAAAAAAAAAAAAAAAAAAAAAAAAAACCAACCAATTTTTATTTTCTTTATAAATCACTGTTTCAGATATTTATGTTATAAGCAACAGAAATGAACTAATACAGCTCCTGTTCCTTTTTTATTTGTTTACTAGTAAATCTACCACCTTTCAGTGGGTGAAGCCACAATATCTAAAGTCATGGTCACAGTTACATAATTAATAAATCCAGGAGACACATGAGGGTGGTACCCTCAAGAGCCTGTGAACTACCACATGAATTCTAGAAATTTCTTCCTTCAGTCCCAAAAGACATTAAAATCAACCACCCCCTCAAAAATAGTAATGAAATTTGGGAGAGCTAATTAGCAGAACCTGTCTGGTCCCAGCAACAATTATTTGAAGCCAGGCCCTCTGTAATGCAGTTGAAAATCCTGGCCTGCAGACCTGGCTGGAAGCAACCATTGTTATCAAAACTCTGCCTCTTTGAGGTGAAACTTTACTGGAACCAAAAGACTGTCATTTATAATCTAATCACAACCTGGACCGAGAATTGATCATTACCAATAATCAGTCACATCTCCTCCATTATCAATTGTGAGGTCTGTCCTAGCCTGGGATGGATTCACTGGGAAGCTGATGAAGCTTGAGGTTAGAGCTTCTCACCTGCCTTAGCCCTCTCCAAGGCCCTGGGTGGGGTCCTATGAATTTTGCATTCATAATTTTGTAATCTTTTTCCTGAAGAGTGTCCCTTAAATTATATAAGCTTCAGGGCTCCCAAGCCTGGATCTCTCCTGTTCCTAGCCTTTCAAATCATTCCTTCTAGGCCCTCAATTCCAACAATGTCTTGCCCATTGGGCCCTACAGATCCATGACTCTACCACCTGTACACTGTGCCCCTCCCCCATGTTTTCAACTCCCTCTATCCCATTTTATTTTTATTTTATTTTATTTTATTTTAAAAGATGACCGGTAAGGGGATCTTAACCCTTGACTTGGTGTTGTCAGCACCACGCTCAGCCAGTGAGCTAACCGGCCATCCCTATATAGGATCCGAACCCGTGGCCTTGGTGTTATCAGCACCACACTCTGCCTAGTGAGCCACGGGCCGGCCCCTCTATCCCATTTTAGATTCTACCATCCATCACTACAATTGCCTCCTCACACACTCCATACCCTCGCCCCTCTTGCTGTGTTATATACTCTCTTGGCAAAGTCCCAGACCTAATGAAGTCCAACTTTTCAGTCTACTCCTGCACCTGTGCAGCTCAACACAGCAGGAGAAACACTGCTGAGCTGACTGGTGTTGCCGTTCAGTCAAGTGGGTTCCTGGGCTGCCCTCTTGGGAGAGCTGCTTAAGAACTGAGCCCAGATAGCAGGGCAGAGATGAGAGATCATCCCTTCAACCACTCTTTCTCAGTGTTCTAACCACAGTCTTGGGACTGACTCTCACTGGACGGCTAGCTGTGGCAAGCAGGGATGGGGTGCTCTGATCAGCTGGTCGTGGGTCACACACACCCCCAGGACTGGGCTGGGGTGGGGTAAGTGGGAAAAGCTCCATCTAATCTCTGGCCTGCCAGTGGGGAAGGGTGTTCTTGTTTTAAAATGTAGGTTTTATTATTACTCAGGAATGGGGAGGCCAGGAGATCAGGAACCACCTGCTAGTGGAATGATTGTCACACAGAAAGAAAAGGCAGCATGAAATGCCATGCAGGGCCACGTGGGGAAGCATCATGCAGAGGGAGACAGGGAGAACATGGGCAGGAACCTTTATTGTGGATTCAGTGGGAACGAACAGGTAAGAGAGGGTAAGCAGGCTCAGGGTAGGCTAGTTTTGGGGTGTAGGGACTGTTCTTAGTTGTCTGGTGGCCCTGGGGTGATAGTGGCCTTAGGCAAGTGGATGGTGGCCAGGAGTGTGAGAGCCTGATAAAGGAGGTGGTTGCGATGTGAGCTCTGGGTTGGTTAGTTTGCAAATGAAATGCGGGCTCTGGGTGAGCTGTTTACAATCTCTAGGAATTGACTAACACTGGGAGGGGCAGTCCTTCTAGGGTCAGGAGGGCCCCAGATGTCAAAGCATCAAAAATATGTAATAAAAAGACAATTAAACACAGTTCTCCAAATTAAAATTCAGGTTCTATGTCCAAAAGAAGCAGAGACAAAAAAAAAAAAAAAAAAAAAAAAAACATTCACTACAGAAATACAATTCCAGCAGCTTCTGACCCCAAATTAGGACTCTGCTTACTTTGCCAATTTTCTCCCCACACTCTCAGAAGGACCGTCTATCTTTGTCCCTGGGGTCTGCAGTACCCACACACCTCCTGGCTGACCCCGTCCTGGGTCTCCTCACAAAACGTCCAGGTCCCCTCCAGGCTTCTCTGCCCCAGGTCACGGGTCCGGGGAACGCATCTGCTACCGCCATTCATTCCTCATCACTGTCACGGAAGAGTGACAGTTGACAGCAACTGCAGTTCTCACTTCCCCTGGCACTGGGCCCTCTTGTTTTATTTAAAACCATCCAGAAACTGTGCCTGCTGTCGCCAGGAGCAGGAGGTGAGCTGAACGATGTGAAATGTTTGTCTTCAGGCGTTAACAGGACAGGTAGTCGCCACAGAGGCACAGCGTCAGGCAATGTGAGAGACGCACATTCAAGGCAGCTGCCATCCGAACAATTTCCACTGAGAGAAGACTGTCAGGGTCTGAGACACTTTGGGCTATTTGAGAGACTTTGCCCTTTTTGTTCTCACCTCCTTGTTTATCGAGATCCTTCCCAAGGGAGCTGGCCATTCATTAGAAGCTGAAGCTTAGAAGGGGCCTCCTTTGTGGTTTTGCAGTTTAATCATGTCAGAAGTAGGGGCTGATTAATCAAGGAGGTTTTGTGCCTGGGTCCTGAACTCTGTGTGGGGAGGGAGGGCGGGCAGGATGTTTTTGTCCCCAGCCCGCATCCTTTTCTTTTCTCTAGCAGCTTATTTTTCTCTCTCATCTTATTCCCACAGGAGTTTCTGCAAACCCATGTAACATTTCCCGCAGCTGCTTGCAGATTGCTTGACTGGGGCAGATTCCCCTGGCATTGGCTCAGGTTTTTGTGAGTGATCACTTTGGGATCATCTTGATCTTTATGAATCCAAAGAAGTTCGGTTTGACATGCTGATCTTCCCCTGAGCCCACCTTGCCAAACTTGCTTTTTCTACAGCTGTTCCCTGCTCTGAAAGTGGCTCTGCTGACTTTCCAGGTGCTGAGGCCACACAGCTTGGAATTGTTCTTGATCCCCTCATTCACCTCTTACCTGGTCTCATCTGCCGTCAAACCCTGCGGGCTCTAAATTCAAAATCATCCAGAATCTGCCTGCTTCTCACCACCTGCCCTGGTCCACTCACCATTGCCCCTTGCCTGACCTATCGCAGTCTCCTGGTCTCCTGCTCCCTTCTCGCCCCCTACAATCTCTTCTCCCACAGCAGCCAGAGGGAGTCTGTTCACACCTCAGGGTGTCTGGTCACATTTGTGCTCAAAATCCTCTCCTGGCTCCTGTCTTACTTAAATTGCCCAGAGGTCTCCAATCTGTCCTCTTCACTGCTGTGATGTAAGCACCCTGCTCACTCTGCCCTGGCCACACCACCTCATCCCTGTGCCTGCAACACACCAGACATGCTCCTCAGGCCTTTGCACAGGCTGTGCCTCTGCTGTACCCTGCAGTGTGAAGTAGTTCACTGGTGAGCTCATCAACCTGGTCACTGTTGTTCAATGGTAAATGAGGACTCAAGGCTACAAGGCACCCAGACTTGGCCCAGCCTGTCCCTTCTCCTCCCCTCACTCCCACACTGGTCTCATCTCTTTCTCAAACACACTGAGATTTTCTTCCCCCTTGGGGCCTCTGCCATTGCCGGCCCCTCTGCCTGGGTTGTCTCCACCAGATCTTCACAGGGCTCATTCCCCGCCTGCAGGCCTCTACCTGATGCCGTCTCCTTTCAGTACTGCTCACGCTGGACTCCAGCTCTCTGTGCTGCTGTCCTATTTTATTTCCTTCATGACATTCTAGATGGTGCAAAGACTGACTTTCTTTCTTCAGTCATGTGTCATCTATTTCTCTCACCACCTGTGAGCTCCAAGGAAGCAGGTGCCTTGCCTGCCTGTGTCCCTCCACACCTCCAGCCCCTACTCAGTGTTCCATACATATGTGTTGAATGAATGAACATTATCCTCTCTTGCTCACAAGGAAACTCAGAGAAGTGGAGTGACTTGCCCAAGGCCAGACAGTTATAAGTATCTCCAAGGGTCATGCCTGTGACCTACGCCACATGGCCCAGACCCAGCATGGCCACAGCTGAGTTTATTGTCCCCCAATGAAGTTTCTTCTCCCTTTTGCAGAGTCGCCTCTAGCCCACGAATTCTTCCACATCTCTGACTCTGCTGACAACACATGGGGGGATTTAGTCATCATGACGGCTCATGTGGGACTCACTGTGGTGCCACCCTCAGCCCGTGACTCATTCCCACTGACGTTTTTGAAGAATGTATCGACACAATATCAGTGGAACTTTCCATTCACAGGGAAAAGTAATGGGTCACTCACTGCTTTGGCTACCAATCGGCAAGTGAATTTTGACAGCCTCTGAGAGTGCTGGACAAAGGAGGGGGGCGGCTATTCTAGAAGTTCCTGTAGGTGGACTTAGAACTCAGACACATCACACAGATTTTTTTTAAAGGAGTCATCACGTATTCCATGTTCAGACCATAAGACAGTTGCCAGTGTGATTCGATCCATCGTTTGACAAATAAACAAGGAAAACATATACTATGTCAGATGGTGACAAAGCCATAGAGAAAAACAAAGTGGGGAAGCTGAAGATGAGGTGCAACTTTAAGTTGCATGTTTTCATTTTAAATTATTTAAATTAAGTAATTAGAGAAGGCTTCCCTGAGAAAATGACATTTGGGCAAAGCAGAAGGAACAGCCTGTGCGGTACCAGCAGGGGGCGCTAGGTCACTTTTATGTTTGTCATGACACACTTTTACTTCAAAAAAGTCACAGTCTTTAAATTCAATCTTTTTTGTTAAAAAATACTTTAGTCTCATCTTTAGCTACAATATCTGTGAAATCCTGGATTTTCTGTACTGGTTTAATTTTTTCCCTAATATACATTAAAATAAACATATCACAGCCACCGCAACAGTGGCAGTGCTTTATACAGAACTTCTGTGTTCCAGGCACTGTTATAACAGCTTCATTAATATCAACTCATTGTTTCAACAGCAACCTTATAAGGCAAGTACAATTATTATCCCTGCTTTCCAGATGAAGAAACTGAGGCAGAGGTTACCGGACTTGGCCTGGGTCCCACTGTGGCAGGTATCAGAGGCAGGATTCGAACCCAGGTTCTAGTATCAGTGATGCACTCTGCTGCCCCTATAAGGATTGAGAAACAGAGTGGGCTTGTGATTCCCAGGTGTGTGCAGCCAGCCTTTCCTGAACTGTGTTGTATGCACCTGACCTCTCTCAGATGCTGTCACATGCAGAGCTTGGAGCCAGGACTAGGGTTTGGGAGAGGGGTCAGGGATTTTTAGACCAGACGTGGTGCCCTCCCCCTACAGGGGGGTGTGGGGTCTGGGAAGGGAGGTGGACCTCTCGCCAGCAGTGCATAGATGGTGCGGAGGTGGGATCTCGAACAAATCCTTGCTCAGGGGTCTGAATGTTCTACCAGGTTTCAGGCAGAGAGACCCCTCCTCCCCCAATGTTGTCACAGCCAGGAACCAGAGTGAGCAAGGGCCAGCTGCATTATCGCTGCTGCCCTGGCAAATACTGTCCTTAGTCACATGGGGACTCTGCCTTAGGCAGAAAGAACAACCAGTCTTGTCAAGTACGGAGGCAAATGTATCTTGGACCCAAGCCTCGGTGTGGTGAGGCAGAAAGCTGCCCCTCTGTTCTCAGTTTGAATAGTGCTCAGAGCTAGACGCCCTTCCTCTCTGGCCTCAATTTCCCTATCTGTAAAATGAAGGACTTGAATTGGAAGGCCTCTAAATTCTCTCTCAGCTTTGACATTTTTTGAATTATCCTTACAAAGGATCCACTTCTCTTCTTCTCAGAGGAAAATCTGACTTAACCATGCTTTCTCCAAATTAGGCTTTATTGGCTGCTTCAGGGTTTGAGATTTTTTTTTTAATTATTTTTTTATTTTGTCAATATACAATGTAGTTGATTATTATGTCCC
>NW_007726324.1:811617-814805 GCF_000696425.1 Galeopterus variegatus
TCAGTTCGGCAAGTTCTGCTACATTTTTTTTTATGACAGTGATTTCCTTGTACATTTCCTAGGGTTTGAGATTTTTGGATGGCCAGATCTGTCAAAAGTAGATGGGATGACACACCCATTAGTATGGTTACTACAAAAAGGAACAGAAAATAACACGTGTTGGTGATGATTTGGAGGAACTGGAACCTTTGCATATCGTTGGTGAGAATGCAAAATGGTGCCACCACTATGGAGAACAATATGGCATTTCCTTAAAAAATTAAAAATAGAATTATCATATGATCTACCAATTCCACTTCTGGGCATATAGCAAAAGAATTGAGAACAGGTTTCTGAAGAGATATTTGCATACTCATGTTCATAGCAGTATTATTTGCAATGTCCAAAAAGTGGAAGCAATCCACATATCCACTGACAGATGAATGAATATACAAAATGTGGTATAGACATACAATGGAATATTAGTCAGCCTTAAAAGGAAGGTGTAGAGCTAGGGCTGGGTCTGGAGCTCACAGACCCCTCGAGCCTGTTCACAAACCCTTCACACACAGGTCTATGAGCTAGGTAACCGGCAAAAATGGTCCTTGGAGCCTTGGCTGAAGAAGGAATAGTCTTTATTCAGCACACACAACACTACGAACTAGGCAGTACAAAGAGAAACTCAGAAACTCAACTGCTACTGGCAAAGTCCAAAGGAAAAACTGAGCAGCTACCAGTAGAGTAAACATGCTCTATTTTTAGACTCAAGCTCTGCTGGCCAGCTTCTGCTTCACAAACTCAAGAACACACAATAGCAACAAAACTAAAAAGATACATTGGTGCACATGTGCACTAATTTCACCCACACAACTTGTTTACAAAGAAATGTGCTGCATGACCCCCAACTGGACCCAAGCCAAGGGAGCCTGACTAAATTATCCTATGTTTCCCACAATCCACCCCTTCAGGGTCCCTGGCTGTACAATCTATGTGTTAAAAATCTTCTGTGATGTTCCCTTAGCGAGGATAAATGACCCTTTTAATTATACAACCTATTGTCTGTTCAATATGGCTTAAGGCTTGTCCTATAGTTCTGTCCTTTAGCTGCATATGTCCAGTTAGTAGTCATCATTGGTGTGATTTTCTGTGGTAATCTTGTAGTCATACTGATGTGAAGTTCAGTGCATATTCAGTAGATGATCATGCCAACGTTATGTATGTACCCAGTCAACCCTGGTGCAGTGCCTGCAGCCAGAACACTATGGGTGAAAAGACAGAAGGGTTATTGGTACCAACAGGGGAAGTTCTCACCCCTCTGGTAAGACACATGCCAGTTTGCCATCCTGAGAAAGGATGGTTGCAGGAATAGTTATCATACCTGATCTGGGGCCCCACAAAGCCATACAAACAGAAGACCAGTAACTCTGACTTTGGCAGTGGTCCCACAAGATCCACTTGCCACAGTGTCAGGGGCACTCTCACATGAGTTATCTGCCCATCAGGGGCATTTTTTCTCAGGTTAATGTGGCACCTGGTGAGCCACTGACCACCCGGTCCTGCAGCCAGCATGCTGCATTCTCCAATGTAGCCATCCAGCCACATCAGCTGCTGGAGCTCTCTCCAGCCACCTTATTTAGCCAGAGCATCAGCTTCATCATTGCCAATTAAACATGAAGGCTCCGTTCCTTACCTGTCCCCAAAAGATGAGTACCTTGGCCTGCTCCCTATTCGAAACTGAACATTTCACTCACCGCCTCAGGAGCAATCAAAAAGTTTTTTAAATCCGCCGAACATACCTTGCTACCTGTTTCCGGACATTTAGCAACATGCTGTTCAGGGCGCAATTGCTGCCACAAGGCAAACAGAACTGCATTTGGCTGCCAGTCAATTTTCTTTTTATCAACCCCTGCTGCAAGCAAGTCAAGCCACATCTGCTTATGGCTACACTTGCTTGGTCCCTTTGGGATAAAATCCTGAGCATTTCTTCGGGGTTTTGTCTTAGCTACCTTTTGGACCCCTTTTGCTTGTCTCCTCTCCACTGCTTCACCCAAGCTGGCTATCATGGGTGTCACCTCATGTATGGGGCCAGTATGGCCATCAGTGACCCAAAGGACGTTGATGGGGCATTTTGCAGCACTCTGTCTCTCATGCTGCCTGTAAAGTTTTCATCACCCGGGCCACGAGTGTTGACATTAAACATGGACTGCCGCATTCCCAGCTCTCGAATTATTTGAACTAACTCAGCATACGTTTGCCATTTACTAACAATCTTGGGCAGTTCTCCAGCATTTTGCCCACACAGTTTGGGCAGCTGCATTCACTCATTCCATTAAGGAGTGATTACCTGGCCCTTGTGTCAGAAGGAGATTCTGACGCATGCTAAAATATCGATGAACCTTGATGAATCTTGAGGACCTTATGCCAAGTGAAATTATCCAGTCATAGAAAGACAAATACTGTATGATTCCCCTTATCTGAGGCATCTAAGGTAGCCAAATTCATGGAGACAGGAAGCAGAATGGTGCATGCCAGGGGCTGGGGGAACGGGGAGTTAGTGATTAAAGAGGACAGCATTTCAGTTATGCACGATAAGAAGAGGTCTGGAGATTGGTTGCACAACAACGTGAATGTACTTAACACTACTGAACTGAACACTTAAAAATGTTAAGATGGTAAGTTTTATGTTTTTTTTAAACGACAGTTAAATTGATTTTTAAAGTAGGCAGTACCCCAATTTTTTTTATTGAGGTCCATTCACTTAGATATTCTCCAGGGCAAGATAAAGGTTCAAATAAAGGATGGGAAGAAGATATAAGTGGTGGAATCGCAGTGGGTGTCCATGGGAGAGCACAGGACCAGTATGCTTGGTATACCTAGTGACAGCCATGTGCCTCTGCCCTCACTCCACGGGCCCTTGCCTAGGAGGGAATTCTGAGCGGGTTTAACTGTGAGCTTGACCTAGTAAGTCAAGCTCTTTCTTCTTAAAGTAATTACGTAGTCACTTTGTTTTTGTATTTACTTATTTACCTTTTCTCCAACAAACATAATTAGACTTTACTAAATGTTTTGGCTTCAAGGATTAAGCTTCAGATTTATTGAAACTTTCCAAGTGAAACTTAAAAAAAATGTTTTTTTAAAATCCAAACAATACAGGCCAGCCCGTGGCTCACTCGGTAGAGTGCGGTGCTGATAACACCAAGGCCACGGGT
>NW_007726324.1:815363-820712 GCF_000696425.1 Galeopterus variegatus
CAAGGATTAAGCTTCAGATTTATTGAAACTTTCCAAGTGAAACTTAAAAAAAATGTTTTTTAAAAATCCAAACAATACAAAAAGATAAAGAGTAACAACTAAGTATCTTCCCCACCCCAACTCTCAAATTCCCAGCTCCCTTCCCCAGAGCAGCCAAGATTACCAGCACCTAGTTTCTCCTTTCTGAGATGGTGTGTACACAAAAGCAGAATATACAGATAGCCTTCTCTTAAACACAAATGTGAGCACACTCTACACACCCTTCCATGACTTGCTTTTTTCACTTAACATACTTTTGAGATTGTTCTAGATCAATACATGTAGCTAAAACTAATTCTTTTTAATAATTCAATTAGTATTCCACTGTATGCAAGGACCTTAATCAAATTAACCATCCCCTTGTGATGAAGGGGGTCTTTGTTGCTTTTTGTGCCATTGTTACCTTTGGCAGTCTGGTGAAACCTATGGAACTCTTCTCAGAAAAATGTTTTTAAATACATAAAGTAAAATACATAGGAATTCAAGGAAAACCAATTATACCAAAATACAGTTTTATCCACAAATGCTCTGGGAGTCTGTGGCCCCAGGATAAGACCCCCCCCAAATGAATTTCAGTATTTTCTTCTACTACAAACTGCTGTGATGAATATTTTTGTACATATACTTGTTTCTGTAGGATATCTTTCTAGAAGTGGAATTACTAGAGCAAAGATCATATGCATTTTACGTTTGGATCAATTTTTCCAAGTTGTTCCCCAAAGAGTTTGTACCAATCGATTCTTCCACCAACAGTGCATGAGAGGACCTGTTTCTCTCTTCCCTGTGACAATGAACTATAGGGCTGTTTGAACTCTGCCAATCTGATAGGTGAAAAATGGACATTCAGCATAGATTTTAATTGCATTCTTGTTTTACGAGTGATATTTTGTAAGTTTAAAAATCTCCCCATCAATACATGTTATTTCTTGGTGGTGAGATTTACAGGTTATTTTTACTTTCTTTTAAAAGCTATTTTCATGTGTGCTCTCAATATTCTGCCATGAGAATGCACTGCTTTTAAATTAAAAGGGGGTATTTGCGAAGATAATACTAGTCCTGAAGAGTGGTAGTGAGAATCAAATTAGAACAGAATAGGATGCTGACTTTCTACAGGGGCCAATGAATGATGAACAGGCAGGAAATACTTAAATGATAAATCATTTTAGTTATGAATTAAATCAGTCCTGGTGATGTGATAAAGAGGGATTGGGTGGTGGGTGGGTAGTAGCTTCTTAAGGTGTCCAGGATAAAAAAAAGTGTCCAGAGTAAACCTAAGAAGAGGCAATATTTGAGCTGAAGACTGAAGAATGAGAAATAGTCAGGCATGTGATTTTTTTTTTTTTTTCTTTTTGTCTTTTTCCGTGTCAGGCAACGGATCGCAACCCTCAGTGTCGCGCCCGTACCGGACCGGGACCGGCAATGGGATCGCAACCCTCGGTGTTGCTCCCGCGCCTCGCTCAGCCAGTGAGCGGGAACCGGTCTGTATGTGGGATCCGAACCCTCGGTGCGAGCGCCGCCGCGCTTCCCAAGTGGCGCACTATAGCAGTGCACCACTGGGCCGGCCCCTTGGGATTTACTTCTGATTCGAAGTTGGAATCATGGAACTTTTGTGAAGCAATCATGGAACTATTGTGAAGGGAGCCCACCAAGTGCCTACATAGGACATAGAACACTTGTTAAGTGAGGCCTAGATGATTTGCCCCTACAAATCCAAAACAAAATGCAGATTAAAGGGGAGCCTGGGAGAGAACTTCTTCCACACCTATAGGCATTTTAATGT
Source organism: Galeopterus variegatus (assembly GCF_000696425.1). Classification (NCBI taxonomy): domain Eukaryota; kingdom Metazoa; phylum Chordata; class Mammalia; order Dermoptera; family Cynocephalidae; genus Galeopterus; species Galeopterus variegatus. The sequence goes on from NW_007726324.1 coordinate 817,183, forward strand.
ATTTACATCCTTTACGGAAATGTACAAACCTGGATATTCACAAGCAGTGTCAGAGGAGACAGCATTATCTTCACCCCAGGTTGTACTTTTTTTTTTTTAATTATAAATATTCACGGGGTACAAAGCTGACCGTCACCACTTGTGCCCAAGACGTGATGGCCAGATCAATACTGGCAGCATGCCCATTACCACAAATTGCAATTATATCCCATGTCCCCCACCCAATTAATCCCTGACCTCCCTCCACCTGCCAGGTTGTAGTTCTTGAAAGGACCAATAGGTGGGACTGAATGACAAGGAATGAACACTACATCTCTCGAACCATCCAGACCATTGCAATTCAGGCTGAGCGTCACTCCCTGGGAGGGAAGTGAATGAACACGTATGTAGCATCTGTTATGGGACAAGAAACCCCAAGGCTTATTTGCATGCAAATCTCTTCCTCCTGCCTCCTTCCCACTGCCACATAAATCACATAGGGATTCAGATTCCCATACTGGCCAGCCGCAAAAAAAAAAAAAAAAAATTAATCAATCACACAGGGAACGTAAATGAGTTTTAAAAGGTGTGGGGTGTAAGAAACACATGTTCTCTTGGAGCGACTTTCATTTCCCTGCTTTGGGTAAGAGTCACAAGTACAGAGGAATTTTTTTATACTACAAGAAAGATTATAGCCCTAAGAAGCTGCAACAGACACTTTGGCTGGAGGGAAGGCAGTGACAGACTGCCTGCCACTGGTGGGAGACGGTGCCCATCTATTTTTTTTTTTTTCTTAAAAGATGACCGGTAAGGGGATCTTAACCCTTGACTTGGTGTTGTCAGCACCACGCTCACCCAGTGAGCAAACCAGCCATCCCTATATAGGGATCCAAACCCGGAGCCTTGGTGTTATCAGCACCGCACTCTCCCGAGTGAGCCACGGGCCGGCCCCAAACGGTGCCCATCTAAAGGGGTTGGTTATTACTCAGCTGCACCCGTGGCTGCTCAGCGGGAATACAGAGCTGGTGCTGCCAGAGCCTCATATTTTTGGGAGAAGTTAGAAATCTAGATTTTTATGTAAAAGCTCCAGGTTTTGAAATGTTGGTGATTCACAACACTGCAGGTCCTCAGACCACACTTTGAGTACTGAGGGTAGATTAGGGATGAGTGAAATAAGGCACAGAAATCTTACGTAACCTGGCTCAATTCCTACACATCATAGTGGCCATGCCAACACACTGAACTCCCTCAAAGTCAACTAACCATCTGGAGGAGTCGGGAGAGAGAGAGAGGCAGAGTCTGGAACTGATACTGAAATAGAGCAAGACTGCCAGCCCACTGCCCTGTAAGAGCATACATCGTGGAGTGAAGGCACCTCAGGAGACTCAAGTCTGCTACTCCGGTGGTTACCACCTACTCTTCCTGGTGGTATTAACATCTCACTCTAAGTGTGATCCTGCCTTTACAGATGGGCAATCAGTCTACTTCATTTGGTGCCCGCTCTGATGGTAGAGGACAAACCGTGCTTTTTGTAACCATAAGGCCAATAATAGTGAATTAGATGATGGAAACAGGAAGGAGCAGTTATGTGAAGACGGCTGTGATGTATCTAGTTTGGCACTGAGCTTTCTGGTAGCCAGAAAATGGTCAGTGTTATGAGCCTGGGTGCTTCTGGCTGCGAGTCACAGAGAGCCCACCGTCAGTGGCTTAAAGATCGTTACTGTTTACTTAGGGATTTGGGAGGAAGGTGGTCCAGGGCTGCTTTGGTAGCTCATGGATAACACCAAGGACCAAGTTCTTTCTGCACTTCCATTTCTTGGCATGTGGGCACCCATCCTTAGCTTGGTGCCTCAGAGTCACAGACAGCTGCTGCATTTCCAGGCACCACATCCTCTCAGGACAGCATCCAAAACAGGAAGGTAGGGAGGGGGGCAAAATGCTTCTCCTTGTGCAGTTCTGTATTTAAGAGGGAGGAAGCCCCCAGAGCCCCTGCACCCAACACACACACACACACACACACATGCACGTGCTTGCACACACACATCCCCCCCATTTCATTTTTTTCTTTACTATTTAACACTATCTAACATAGTATGTATTATACTTATTTGTTTTGTTTACTGTCTGACTTCTCTGAATTAAATGCGAGCTCCATGAGGTCAGGATTTTTTGTCTGTTTTATTAACTGGTGTAACCCCAGTGCTTACAACAGGACCTGGCATACAACAGATGCTCAGAAAACATTTGTTGAATGAATGAACAAAGGAAGGAATGAATCAACAGCCACTAATTGATGCCAAAGGGTTAACTAATCTTTAAGGTGTTACTTTGTGTTAGGCCAAGGGTTCTTAATTTGGAGTTAGAGCTAGAATTCAGATGATGTTGAACGTGGATGGGAAAAAATATATATCTTTATTTCACTAGCCTCTCCCCAAAAAGTAGCATTTCCTTCCACTGTGAATGCAACGACCTCCATAGCAGTAGCCATAGCTGTAACTTTATCACTGATAAAATCCCAGATATTTCTATATTACATTACATTTACTTGAAATCTTTAAATATTGTTTATGCTCTTCAAATATCCCCAAATCGTGGCAATTATTAGAGCCGATGCTATATCTTGTTCATTAATGGGTTAATATAAAACCACATTAGGGGGAGAGGGGAGAGTGAGAGGTTGGTTAACCGATACAAAATTACAGCTGAATAGGACAAATAAGATCTAGTGTTCTGTAGCACCTTAGGGTGACTACAATTAATAACAATTTATAGTTTCAATTAGCTAAAAGAAAGGATTTTAAATATTTCCAACACAAAGAAATGATACATGTTAGAGGTGATGGATATATTAATTCACCTGATTTGATCATTACACATTATATACATGTATTGAAATATCGCACATTACCCCATAAATATGTACAATTATTATTTCAATAAAAACTAAAAATAAAAAGGAATTAAGTTACACGACAAAAGAAGAACTGCATTTATTATTGAAACACCCATTTGTTTTAAAAAATATTTTGATAACTGTATTTTAATATAATAGGTTTCTTTTGCAATCCTATATATTTTACTTTATGCGTTTAAAGTCATGTTCTGAGCAGGAGCTCCTGGTGCACGGTGGTTAAGTGCCCCTGTTTTAGGCAATGTACTTTCCCCACCCTGTCTCGTTTTAGCTTTCACAACAGCTTTTCGAAGTACGTGCTGTTATTGGTACTCCCTTTTTGCAGAGGAGGACACCGAAGCTCAGAAAAGTAACTCGGCCAAGGTCATATACATAGAAAGTCAGAGCCTGGGTCTGAGCTATCACGATGCCTCTGCTCCCAACCTTGACGCTGCATTCCTATAGATGATGACAGAAGTGTGGGTATCAGTGGCCGAGCAGATCTGAACCCAGGGCTGAGCATTTAGAAGGTTTCTCATTAAAGGCCCCGCAGCCTTCAAGGCTTAACAGAATACCTATCAGTTCCCTGTCATCGCAGCCCAAGACGGACCCAGGTACACAGCAGGCCGCGGGGAGAATTCTCCCTCTTCCGCCCCTGGGG
>NW_007726324.1:821464-823716 GCF_000696425.1 Galeopterus variegatus
GCAGCCTTCAAGGCTTAACAGAATACCTATCAGTTCCCTGTCATCGCAGCCCAAGACGGACCCAGGTACACAGCAGGCCGCGGGGAGAATTCTCCCTCTTCCGCCCCTGGGGTAGCTGCATCTGATTGGTGGATCCTGTGTCATGTGCCTGAGCGCTGACTGCAAGGGAGGCTGGGAAAGTGAGTCCGATAGGGAAAGGAAGGCTCTGCACCATGAAGTTGGGAATCCCTCTTCCTCAAATTTGGAAGGAAGTTCAGAGCCAAAACAAAAAACAGAAACAGGCCCACTACAAACACTAGATATAACTCAGGCTGCTCAGGGGGTGCAAACTTCTGGTAGCCCACCATCCGTGGGCTGTGGTTGGCAGATAATAGTATTTATAGCCATATTAATTGAATGCTTGCTACATGCCAAATGATATTCTAAGCACTTTACATACAATGACTTACTTTACCCTTCTAACACTCTGTGAGGTAGGTATTATCATTAACATACTCATTTTACAGATGAGGAAACTGAGGCTCAGAGAGAAGTGGATCGCTCTTTCTTAACCACTTGCAATGCCATCCATTGAATGCACCTTGTTTGAGCTGCCATGTTGACATCCTTTGGGTTCAAGCCCCAGCACCCTCTGTTATCTGATATCCCTCCTATTCACAGATGCAGGGTGCTGGTCTGAGCCCTGTGGCATTGCATTTGAGTTTCCAACCCTTGCCTAGTACCCTGAGACCTTTGGGGTGGAGTTGGGGGTGGGGGAAAAATGTTTTGCAGATTCAGAGGGTTCAGCTCAGTGGTTCTTGACCAAAATCTTTGGTGTTGGGGCCCAGGCATCCATAGATTTTTAAAGACCCCAGAAAATTCTAATGTGAATAGAGCTGAAAACTACTGGGTAGCTTAAGAAAGAATCTTAGGCCAGCTACATTTGATGAGCCCTCTGATTACACACTGTTCAGTCACTGGATTGGCCATGTCCCTTTGCAAGTCTGCACAGCACAGGGCCTGAGGTAGGTGCTGAGAGGCAGCAGAGGAGGAGAGTGGTGGCAGCTCACAGTGAGATTCCCAGTGGGGTAGGGAGCTTGTGGAAGGTGGGGAAGAGCATCCCAGACAGAGGGAACTCGGCATGTGCGCAAGTCTGGCAGCAAGAGACCCCGGAAGGCTTGGACATGAACTGTTCTGCCATCAGCTGCGGCTTGCCTGAGCCTGGCCTCTCTGTCTCCACATGCCCATGCATTGTTTGCAGACTCCCTACATGCCTGAAACTGCCAAGAGAGAATGGAGAAGGAGAGAAGGAGGAGACTGGGGAGAAGAGTAGGCCACTGAAGATCTGAGGCCTTCCTATGTCTCTCAGAATTCAGCTTCAGGACACTGGGGAGCCAGAGTTTCTCTTGGGATTTTTTTCTAGCATCTGAGCCCCAGAAGCTGGCAGAGGTGGTTGGGACAGTAGCTGGGTGATTAACTGTCCCAGTTTGCACAGGACTTTGAGTGCTAAAACTGGGAAAGTCCTGGGCAGTTGGTAACCCTGGTAGAAACTAAGCTCCCCTCACCTTACTCCCAGCCTGTTCCTGGTCCCACCAGTGTGGGTTTAAATCAGCACTTCTCAGATTTCACCGTGCACACCAATTACTTGGGCTCTTGTTGAAATGCAGACTCTTGTCCCTCAGATCTGGGTGGGGACTGAGAATATGCATTTCTAACAAGCTTCCAGGTGGCCCAGGTGCTGCTGGTCCACAGACCACACTTTGAGTAGGAATTGTTGAGAGAACTCTCAGGCTTACTGCCAACCAACTACTTTCAATCATAGCTAGGAGAGAGAAATTGTGGCCACCCAAAAAGCACATTGGTATTTCCTAAGGCAAACACAACCCAGACCCCTCTTCACTGGATTGTCCAAGCTCCAGGTTTGCAGTGAAAATCAGCTGCTGAGTGTATATTTATTTAAAATCCACACACACCACTTGCAGACGGCACTCATCACAGGCACTGCTTATTTGGCTTGCTTTTTAATTATTTGGTCCCTCCTGCTTGGGAGCAGTGTAGTGGCTCTTTGCATTTTTCCACTCCTCCTTTTATCTCACTTACTTTTCACCTCACAGCAGTCTGGGTCAACGTGCAAATGAAAGATAGTCCCGGGGAAGATGAGAACTCTTGCGGGGAGGCCAGCTGGAAAGAGATTGAAATAAAGATTTTTTTTCCATCTTTCTCCTTATTCAGAACAAGTAGAGGCAGGATTGTTGAAATTGCTGGAAGGGACA
>NW_007726324.1:824016-825343 GCF_000696425.1 Galeopterus variegatus
TGGGAGCAGTGTAGTGGCTCTTTGCATTTTTCCACTCCTCCTTTTATCTCACTTACTTTTCGCCTCACAGCAGTCTGGGTCAACGTGCAAATGAAAGATAGTCCCGGGGAAGATGAGAACTCTTGCTGGGAGGCCAGCTGGAAAGAGATTGAAATAAAGATTTTTTTCCCATCTTTCTCCTTATTCAGAACAAGTAGAGGCAGGATTGTTGAAATTGCTGGAAGGGACAACATTGCCATTTGAGCTTTTAGGAATGCTTTTTTGGATAGCAGGAGTGTCTGTTATAACACTCCTCCATCCCTGCTCCTTCTCGCTGCTGCTGCTCAAGTACGATGGTTCCCGGACTGGGCAGTTCAGTATGGTGGAACTGGGTCATGAATGGCCTTGGCAAGTTTCTTATCCTATCTGAGCTTCTCTGTAAAATAGTGATAATGACTGCACCTACAGACCTGGGCATTTCCTGTTTGTTTCCCAGACCCATTCTCTACCCTGGGATTGCATCACTAGAATGCCCTGCCTTCTGGCTTCTGGTTGGGTTTGCAAAGGGAGGTAACAGCAGAAGATGGGTGTTAGGGAATTTATTACCTGTTCCCTCTCTGCTCTGGGCTGCAGCTCTGAGTTTCTCTCTGACTACAGCTCCCACCAGGTAGATGCCTCCAGTGCCAGGCCTAAGGATGTGTGTGCCAGTTATCAATTTATTGCATCTTAGCTCCAAAGTCATCCCTCAATACCTGCTTGCCATAATGGACAGAGTTCCTTTAAGCATCTTTCTTTTAAACACAATGTTAAGCTTTCTCAGTAGAGGGCGCTAGAGGGACACTGCTGGCTCGGCTTCTGTTTTCATCCCTTCCTCACTTTCAGACCATGTTCCCAGGGCCTGGCCAATCAGAGAACTGCCTCCTCATGGCCTCGTTGATTGGCTGCAGATGGGCACGTGGTCTAACCTGCTCCAATCAGAGTGAATCTCAGGACTTAGGTAGGAGCTACCTAAAAGATATGTTGCTCTTTCTCACTGGACTTGAACTTGAGAAGATGAGAGGCTGAGATGCTGCAGCTACATTGTCACCATGAGGGGAGACTCTTGAACTGCCAGGAATAGCCACCAGGGACACAAGAGTGGAGCCAACATAGTGGAAATTGTAAGATGAAGAGGAACCGACTCCTCATGACATAGCGTAGCTGCCCTTGAAGCTGGCATGACCTTTGGACTTTTCAGTTATGTGAACCTATAAATGTCTCCTCTCCAACTACCCCCCTCACCACGATTTTTTTTTCCCTAAGCCAGTTTGAGTTGGGTTTTCTGGTATTTGGAAACATACTGGCTTTA
>NW_007726324.1:827149-828750 GCF_000696425.1 Galeopterus variegatus
TTGTAAACACCACTGCACTTGGACCCACCCCTCTTACTGTCTTGATAAGCCAAAATGGTAGATGCTGGAATTCACAGGACCCTTTCTGGACTTCTAATTCAGGTTCAGGTATGCATCAGGCAGTAAATGACAGAAACGCAGCTCTTTCTGTACAGAAGTAAGGGATTCACTGATTTATTGATCCTGTAAATATTTATTGAGCACCTACTATGTGTCAGGCACTATCCTAGACAAGATACTGCTGTGAAGGTCCTTGCCTTCATGGAGCTGACCATGAAGTGGGGTGAGAAAGACCATGAACAAGTAAGTATACAATGTGTTGGTTGGTTTTAGAGAAGGATAAGGGGCAGGTAAGGGGCTGGGTGCTTTAAAATACAGGGTTTATTTTATTTAGGTAAAGTGAGGCCAGCAAATCAGGAGATAATTGTCATTAAAAAGATAGTTACTTAAGTTCCCAAGAGGAGGCTGGCATGCTGCACCATGGGAGGACACATGGGGAACACCAGGGTCAGTTAGGAGGTGGGAGGAGGTGGGGAGGGAGAAATGTGGGCAAGAGCCTTCATTGTGATTTTTGTAGGAAGGAATGAGTGCGGCAGGGTAGGCAGGCTTAGGGCTGGCTAGTTTGACTAATTTCAGGGGGCCCTGGGACATAGGCGTGGTCCCTAGTTGTCTGGTACCTGATCCTGGGATGATTAGGGCAGGTGGACCGTGACCTGGTGTGTAAGAGCCCAATATAGGAGGTGGTTGGGGTGTGGGCTCTGGATTGGTTGGTTTGCATAGGAAAGGCGTACTCCAGGTGAGTTGTTTACTATGTCTAGGAACTGGCTAAGCCTGGGAGGGGCAGTCCCTTCAGGGACAGCAAGGCCCCAGATGTCGAAACATCAGAATACAGAAAATAAAAGACATGGTTGGTACACTGGAGACATGCTGGGAGTATGGTCTTTCATATAGAGCCTGGGAAAGAGTCAGATAAGACCTCTCCATTGAAGTGACATTTGAGCAGAAACCTGACTGAGGAGGAGGATTGAGTGATGTGGGTGTATCTTAGGGAAGGGTCTTCCAGGCGGAGGAAATAGCAAGTGCAAAGGCCCTGAAGTGAAAGCACAGTTGATCTGCTCAATGAGGAGAGGAGAGGTTGGTGTAGATGGAAAGGAGAGATGAGGGGAGGTGAGGAGACCAGGTCAGGGAGGAGGGGCCCAGAGAGAGTCTGGCTTCTACTGTCAGCAAGATGGAATGTCACAGGTGGGGTTGGGGCCCTGAGTAGAGGATCAGCATGATCTGACTGCCCTGCGGAGAACAGATGGGAGAGGAGGGGAGCAGGGAGCCCAGGGAGGAAGATCCTGCAACAGTCCGGGTGGGGGAGGATGGGGCTGGGCCTGGGAGGAGGTAAGTGGTCGGATTCTGGAAATAAGCTAACAGGCCTGAATGCGGAGGGGTGAGAAAGAGCCAGAGATAGGAGAATTGGTGTTAGGAGGAGGAATATTTCTTTTTTTAGGAGGAAAACAGATGTGAGGCCATTTTGGCAAATGGTACTCTGAGCGAAAACAGTGCTTTCTCTTGCTGGTGACTTTCTCCAAGCACCTGTGGCCCTCCATGCCTGC
>NW_007726324.1:829595-831142 GCF_000696425.1 Galeopterus variegatus
ACAGAAAGAGAAATACCACATGTCCTCACTCATAAGTGGGTGCTAGGAAGGAAGGAAGGAAGGAAGGCAGGAAGGAAGGAAAGAAAGAAAGAGAGAGAGAGAGAGAAAGACAAGACCACAATAATACACTGAACTTTCGGAGGGAGAGAACAAATCTATAGTTACTAGAGGTGGGATGAGGGAGGGAGAGGGGGTTGGGGAGAGATTGGATTGGATAAGGGGCACAAAGAACGATTCCAATTTGTAATGATGAATATATTGATTTGATCATCCCATGTTGTACACAGGTGATGGTTGTCAACACTGTAACCCCAAAATATGTAAAATCAATTAAGCTTCAATAAAAAACAAACAAAAAAACCTGGGCAAATGAAGAGGATCCAACAAACAACAACAAAAAAAGAAATTATTTTTTTCAATTCGCGTGTTCACTGTCTGTTTCTCCATCACTGTGTGGACCACACGAGGGCAGGGGCCTGGTCTCAAATGCTCACTGCAGTAGGAGGGGCTGCTGGTGCCCCCCCATCCCCTTCAATGGGATGGGAGACGCATGCCCCAGCGGCTGCAGGTGGTAGTGCTCAAGGTTCCTGCCTGCGCTTCTTTGGAGACTTGCCCTTGTCTGATTACAGCTGCCTCGCCAGGATGTACCAGGATTTCAGGACGGGACCAGAACAAAGTACAAGGCAAGGAAGGCCGAGTCATGCAAGTGCAAAGACAGATCTTGTGTATTTAAAATTTTGATATTTTATTCATTGTGGATTTTTGGCATTCATTTTGATTTTTTAAAAAGTATTGCATTAAATATGACTTATCTTGATGACTGAGTTTTTTTGGCTCCCCTTACATTTTGTGCCAGAGCTGAGTGCTTCACTCACCTTACCCTAGTCCTGGCCCTGCTCAGAGGGGGGCCTGAGAATCTGCATTGTTAAGTCAGCCTTCCCAAACCCCCACTGTGAGTCTTGGAGAAGCACTGAATTAAATCAGAGGTGGGGGTAACCATGTGGAAAGGTCTATTTTGCATTTTCCCCTGGAGCAGTGATTTTCACACAACACCCCCTGGCTGTATGGAGTTAGTTGCCTGCACCAGGGTCAACAGGGAGGCCCCATTAGGAATTTCCCACAAGGAACTGTGCTCCTTCATTTCGATCAGCTCTTATTTGATCTGCTTTACAGCTGGGTTTCTGCATCAGCTTTCACATGAAAGAAAGGTTCCATTGCTAAAGAGGTAGAAAAGCCACAATCTCAAAGTTGACCGCAGTCCTAGAAGCAGCTCGGTAGGCCCTGAGGACTGCCAGCTTCTTAATTAGGGCCAAGGGTTCTTAAGCCCCACTCCAGGATTGAGGGTCAGGATCTGGAGCCCTTAGTCCCTCAATTGAGGTCTTGAGAGGTGCCTAATTTCGTGCCTCTGCCTTGGCCACCAGGACAGATCATGATCTGCAAGACGATGCCAGAAGTCCTGACCACTCAGTGACCCCAGCTTCTTCTCCGCACAACCCCAACCTCGGTCCTTTTCCCTCCAAACACTGCCCTGTTTAGGGCTCCCTCCT
>NW_007726324.1:831639-840635 GCF_000696425.1 Galeopterus variegatus
AGAGAGAGAGAGAGAGAGAGAGAGAGACCCAGCATCTGATGTTCAAAACCAAACAAATGCCTTAAATGCCCTTCTGCTTTTCTGGCCCTCTTCCCTGTTTCCCTTCTTTCTTTCATTCTTTTCATAAATATTTATTGAGCACCTACTAGGCGCAGGCCCTATGCTGGGTGTTGGGAATCAGTGGTGATCTGTATTGCTGAGTCCTTGCCAGTATAGACTAGACTTCTTATGCAGAAGACAGATCCTAACTAAGTAGCAGAGAAATAAAAGAGGCAACATCAGAGGTTGATGAGTCGGTAAAGATCAAGCTGGATGGGGGAGACAGTGGTGATGGTGGAGGCGCTGGTGTGGATTCTTTAGAGAAGTGGTCAGGGAAGGCCTCTCTGGGAAGGTGATGGGAAGGAGCCAGCCATGCAGTGTACTGCAGGAAGGGCATTCCCAGCAGAAGGATCCACAGGTGTGAAGGCCCCAGATGGAGTGGGCTGGGTGTGTTGGAAGAGCAGAAAGGAGGGGGCCGGTGTGGCAGGTGGAGTGAGCGTAATAGAGGTGGGAGGTGGAGCTGGAGAGGAGGGCAGGGCCCAGATCACCCAGAGCATTGGGTTTTAGTCTCACTGATTTAGGCAGGGCAGCGATTCGATCAGAATTGTTTTAAGGTGTGTTTTCTGCTGCGATACAGAAGGGAGGGGTCGGGGCCAAGGCAGCCGTGGACTTGGGATGAAGAAGAAAGTAATGCTGCTGTACCTGTGAGGGTGAGGACAAGCTTGTGACTGTGACCTGGGTGTGAAGCCCCTCCCATGCCTGGCACTGAGGGGCTCTGATCCCTGCGAGCTGAGGTGGAATCTGGGCTGGCCTGGGGCTCTCTCTCTACCGTGTGTCATCTATGCTACATGAGGTCGGGAGCTGATCCAGGTCGGGCAGGACCTCTATAGGTCTTTGGGGACACAGGGAGGCCTTTGGTGGCTTCAGACTGTGCTTCTCAGGCTGTCCAGGGAACCATGGGCCACCTTCCTGAAGCATCAACCCCACTCTAGGCTTAGATTTAGATTCAGGGAAATGATGTAAAGCGTTTTTTTTTTTTTTCTGAAATATAACTTCACTTTTGTAGTCAGCAGTGCTGACAAGCTTCTTGGTGTCTTCTCAACAGTTAGGAGTACCTTGGGGGGAAAGTTTGAGAAACAGGAATAAAAGAGGAGAATGAGGGATGGGAGAGAAGGAAAGGATGAAAGGAAAAAGGGAGAAAGAAAGGCGTGGAGGTGGAGGGAATCAAAGAGATATAGAGAGAGGGGATGGAGTATTTTCTGGTAATTTTCCTAAAAGTGTCCGTTCTCTCCCTTCTCCTCCAGCCCTGCCAGGGCCCCACCAGGCCTGAACAACCCCAGGAAACAGGCCCTTTTACTTCCGATCCCTACACTGGCTGGCTTTGCCGGGAAACACAGCTCCCTCTTTTAAGAGAGCCCCACAGAAAGCATTTTCTCTCTTTTTCATTGGTTTCCTTTCAGTAGACACGATCCACACTAAAGACACACATCTTGTTGCTGCTGTTTGTATTTTTTTTCTCCAGGCAGACCCATAAAGCAAGTTTTTGCTGGGTGCATTATGTACGTGGTGAAAAGAACAAGCCTCCTCCCTGTGGAGGGAAACACACATGGGGCTGGGGAGGCGGGGAAAGCTGTGTCCAGGGGGGGCTCCTGAGCCAGCTGCGTTTGTCACTCCTGGACACCGCAGGGCAGGGGCCCTCTGCCGAGGTCACGATGTCTTTCCCGGGGTGTGCTCAGAGGCCGTGTGTCCTTTTGCAGGCTTCTGTAGTGGATGGCAATAGCTTCAAGCCACAGATGGCAAACAGGGCAGGGGCATCTTCTGGGTTCAGTTATTGTCTCTGGTGTCTGAGGAGGCACTTCCAAACAAGATGTCACTGTCCTGGGACATGCTGCTCAGCTGTGACTTGGTTTTGATGAGGAACTGGGCCCTCCGGAACATCACCCTCTCCTGCTCCTGTTTGAGCTCCAGGTAGGAACGGGAGAAAGTGTGGAAGATGGATGTCACCGGGAAGGCCATGAGGAGGATGCCACTGAGGATGCTGCTCAGCGCCACCACCTGGCCAGGGGTGCTCCTGGGGACCATGTCCCCATAGCCCACAGTCGTCATGGTGATGACGGCCCACCAGTAGCAGGCGGGGATGCTGGTGAACTCGGGGCTGTCGGCCATCTCGTTCTCGACCACATAAAGGAGAGGGGCGAAGAGGGCGATGGCCACGCAGAGGAAGAGCAGCAGGAGCCCGAACTCGCGCGTGCAGCGGCGGGCAGTGAGCCCCAGCGTCTGCAGCCCCAGCGAGTGGCGGGCCAGGCGCATCACGTACAGGATGCGCAGCGCCCGCAGCACGCGCAGCACCAGCCCCACCTTGTCCAGGTAGCTGTTGCCCGCGCCGGCCTTGCGGCGGCCCGCCGAGGCGCCATCCACCAGCAGGGTGACATAGTAGGGCAGGATGGCCACCAAGTCGATCAGCGTCAGTGGGCTCCGCAGGAAGGTGAACTTGCTGGGTGCCTGGATGAGCCGCAGGAGGAACTCGAGGGAGAACCAGCCCACGCACACCGACTCCACGATGAAGACGTTGTGGCACATCTGGGAACACTGGCCCTAGGAGAGACGGAGAGTACACAGGAGAGGTCACCGGTCCTACCCATGAATGAGCACACACACTCTGTCCTGGGCAGGGGGCCGGGCTACCTGGGTGAAAGGTGAGCTGGGTCTGGCTCACTGGGCCATGTGGCGCGGCCCTCGGTCCTCTCTCTTGCTATGCTCAGGCCCAGGCCTAGGGTGTTAAGCACCATCACTGTGCTGGCCACTCTGCATCTCTGGCTCCAGTCCAGACCCTGACTCTGAAATCCAGATGCCCATCTGGCTGCCCTCCCTCATGTCACCACCGGGGTGTCTGGTAGGCGTCTCAAACTCATTTTGTCCAAACCTGGGTTCTTGGTCTCTCCCACCCACCAGCCCCTGCCTGTGGCTTCTCCTTCTTAGCTGCTGGCAATCTCATCCTTCCAGTTGCTCAGGACAAGAGACCTGGCCTTATTCTTAACACCTCTCTCTAATACTGCGTGTATAATCCTTGGAAATTCTGTGGGCTCTTCATTTAAAACAATGACTGAATCAAACCACTTCTTTCTCTGTCCGCTGGCTCCATCCTGGCCCAGCCACCATCCTCTCTTGCCTGGACAGCTGAAGTCACCTCCTCCCTGTGTTCCCTTATCCCTACAGTCCATTTTCCACACATAGCCAGAGGGATCCTGAGAACACAATTGGATCCTGTCTCTCCCCTCCCTACTCAGCACCTTCCATAGCTCTCTACGGACTCAGAGGAATAGCCGAAGTCCTCCCTTGGTGCACATGTGCCGTCCATCTGTCCGTCACCTCTCCGACTTCCTCCCCCCACCCTCACTCACCTGCTCCAGCCTCACAGGCCTCCTCATTGTTCCTCTAACACCCCAGCTCACCCCCCAGTCTGGCTGTGACTTTCTGCTTCCTCTGCCGCATCCCTTTTCCCCCAAACACCCATGTCGTTCCCACCCTCCCTTCTTCCAGTTCTTTGCTCCAATTATCACCTCCTCAGGGAGAGCTTTTGTGACCCCTTCCATTTAAAAATCCCCCCTTTTCCTGCACCCCGATCTCCTATCCTCCTTTGTTCCTAATGCTCACCATCTTTCATATGATAAATTATTTATCATGTTTATCATGTCTCCATCTCCACTCTGGCTGCCCCAACACATTATAGACCAAAGGGTAGCAGCATGTGGAGGAACCTAGGAAGCAACCTAGGAAGGTCCCGCATGCAGCAGGTGCTCAATACATGGTTGTTATGGGAATGAATGGAAGAACTCTGGACCAGTGTTTAGGTGGGGGTGCAGACTCAAAAGTCAACAGGGATCAGGCAGGCAGAGGAAATGGGGGCGGTGGGCTTGGTGGAGGGGCAGAACCCACGGGAGAGCTTGGCAATGCTGCTCAGTGCCCCCTGATCACTGCCCCAGGCAAACTCAGGTCGAGGCTGCCTCACTGACACTTCCAAGAGGAGCTGGAAATCTGCAGTTTTACACGAAGTCTAGTGAGAAATGTTGGTGATAACTGTTGGTTAAATACATTAAGTATTGATTTAAATGTTGGTGATAATTCAATACAAAGAAAACACTCTGTGGGCCATGAAAATAGGCTTCCAGCTTATCTGTCTGGTCTGGAATGTAACTGGATGGTAGACAGTCCTCAGTGGATTTGAACTTTATCCTCAAAGGGGCCTCTGACAGAGGAGGGATGCAAATATGGTTCCAGCCTGAGGCATCTTGTAGGTTCTTATGGGCACAGCTGGGTTCTACAAGTCCTGCTCTAAATGTTCTCCCTCTAGGAATATGTTAGAGGTTGGAGATATAAGCTAATACTTGGTGGGGCTTTAAGGTTTCATACCTCTGGGATGGGAAGGCCCCTCCTCTGGGAAGCCTTCCTGGACTGTGCCCCTCTAAGTTGTTCCAGCAATGTTGGTGGGTCTCTCACACAGAGTCCCCTTGGCTTGTACTTCATATTTATGGTCATGGTGGGGGTGCCAGTACCCTACCCCAACCCCAATAGACTCGAAGTTCCTTGAGGTTGGAAGAGTTCTCCTGGGCACCCTGTCTCCTCTGTAGTGCCTGCATACAGTAGGCACTCAAATATGTGTACAAGGAGCAAATGAAACAGTGAATCCCACTGGCCCCCAAAATGAAATTGAAGAACAGCATTTTTCACTGAATCACAAAAAAGGCAAGGTATTATTTAAATGGGCAAGTATCAGAAGTTGAATAAAACAGAGTCTTTTATTAGTATTTTCTTAATAAAATGAGGATTGAAGATGCTGGAATTGAGAAGTACTAAGTACAGGTTCTTCCAGGTAGGTCTCTGATGGTGAGCCCTTTTTCCTTTCTTTTTCTTTTTGACAGTTATATATAAACATCAAAGGTCAGCACCTTCTGCACGCTCATTATGCACCACTTCCACTCGCTCCTGAATCCTCACAACACTGTGAGATGGGCCCGTGCATAGCCCCCTTGGGAAGGTGAGGAAACTGAGACACAGAGACCTTAAGCAACTTGCCCACAGCCACACAGCTGGAGTGGAGAAAGTGGGACTCAAATCCAGGCCATGTGGCTCTAGCCCTGCCCTTATCAACACTACTTTTCATGCTTATCCCAAGTTAATTTTACTAGTCGAGTGCTGTTTTCTTACTACCCGTTTTAAAAATTCAATATATAAAAAAGTGCCAGCAACCCTCTGTGGATTAGAAATGTGACAGCTATTGTTACCTCCTCCATAATATACATACGTAGGAAATCCTCACTTGGTGAGCATTTCTAATGTTAAATCACAGTGCTTGCAAAGCACTCGGCACATGCAGGTGTATAGTTAGTAATCACGGCATGATATTTATGTACAGTTCATACCATCATACCTATTTCTCCAGCGCCTATACAATTTGTACCTGTCTAAGACCTTTTGGTCTTTCTTGAAATTTGCTTCCAGAATCCCCGTGTGTAGGGAAGAGGTCACCAACTCACAGGCCCAATGGTCTCATACATAAAGAGGCTGAACTAGGGAGGACAAGACCCTGACCCCACTCAGCTCCCACCAAGAGCTGCCGTGTGGGACTGCAAGGAGGGGGTGGGGGGCAGGACCTTATAATTTTTAAGAGAAGCTGAGAGTGTGAGTTTTTATTTGAAAAACACCTTGCTTTTGAATGTTGACAACCAAGTAAAATTTGGGGGAAGTGGTGTGTGGGCCAATCCCATAATTCTGTGGGGCTATACTGGGTCCCCAGGCTGCCATATGGGACCCATATTTCCATGTTTGAGAACACAGACTTTGGACTCAGTCAGACCTGGATTTGGGCAAGCTGCTCTGCCTCAGTGTCCTCATCTACCAAGTGGGTGTGAGAACACCTCTCCCACGGGTGGAGCATGCAGCTGTGAGTACATACCCCGTGGCAGGCCCTGGAGTAAATAGTTTCCATGCATTCTCTTATTTAACACAAAGAAATGCTCACCATTTGAGGACATGCATGCACACATATACGTAGCTGTAAAAAATATTTTCAGGACTCAGAAAATGTGTCTGGGAGATCATTGTACAAAGGGTTAGGAAGGCTGAGATAAATTTTTTTTTTTTTTTTGTCTTTTGTCTTTTTCCGTGTCCGGCAACGGATCGCAACCCTCAGTGTTGCCCCCGTACCGGACCGGGGACCGGCAACGGGATCGCAACCCTCGGTGTTGCTTCCCGCGCCTCGCTCAGCCAGTGAGCGGGAACCGGTCCGTGAGATAAATTTTGATGATATATGTAATATATGCTTAGCTCAGGGCTAGGCATGTCACAAATCACACCATTTATTCACTCATTCCTTCATTCAACAAATAGTGGTTGAGCGCCTTGTCTGTGCTAGATACCGTTCTGAACACTGGGGTGGGGGAGGGGCAGGGGGACACAGCAGAGACCAGGACAGGCGTGGCTGCTGTCCCCATGGTGCTCACATATTAACAGGAAGGCAGATAACACAGGCGAACACACCATCACATGGCATCACGTCAGGAGGGACTGGGCATGCTATTCAGCCAGTGCACAGTCTGGGAAGGCCTCCTGGAGGAGGTGACAATGGGAGGCCGAAGGATGTGCAGACTGCTTTGTCTCCTGTCCTTAGAGACCCTCCCTTCACTGTAGGAGCCTCCCCCAGGGCTGTGGGCTCTTACCTGCTCCTCCTCCTCCCTCAGGCTGGGCAAAGTGCTCACGGAGAGGTTGACGGCAGTGACGGTGACAAAGAGCACCGACAGGCAGGCGAACACCTTGCCAGGCAGCCCCGAGTGCGGCCTCTCCACCATGTCGCGCAGTCTCCGCATGCAGCGGCCCAGGCGGCCCTCACCCTGGGCAGGGGCCTCGCTGTCGCAGCCCTCGCTGTCCAGCGGGTCGTCCTCGTCCTCCCGCTCCACCATCTCGGCAAACTCCTCCATCTTCTGCAGGTAGCGGCGCTTGCAGCAGCCGTCCAGGTGGTCCTCGGCGATGCCCCAGTAGAGCAGCTCCTCCTGGAAGGACAGGGCGCACATCTCCCGCAGCAGCCGCAGCTTGCCCGCCCGCAGGAAGGTCAGGATGGTGCCGAAGGCCCCCGGGTGGCGGTCGAAGAAGAACTCGTTGCAAGTCACGTCGTAGTCATCGCACACGTTGAGGATGTCGTCGAAGTTGGTGCAGGCCTTGAGCTGGCCCAGGCGCGTCAGCGGGAACTCGTCGAGCGTGGTCCAGGGCAGCGAGTACTTGATGCCACCCACGTTGATGATGATCCGCCGCCTGCGGTCCTCGGGCTGGCCACCCGGGCGCGGGTCGTCCTGCGGCCACAGCCGCTGGGCCCGGCGGTCGAAGACGCCCTTGAGGGACTGGCTCTGCGGGAAGAAAGCCGGGTGGAAGGAGGCGTCCGAGGCGCAGCTCAGGGCGCTGTAGTCGTAGTCGGAATTGTCTCCCGGTAACAGGGTCATTGTGGGCCTTCACATGCCTCTTGGGCCTGGGGGGAGAGGAGAGGAAAGACCCTCAGTGACTCCTGAGTCTCGGCTGAGCTTCACCTCACTGATAATGCAGTTTCCACAGATATTCACTGTTATGGATTGATTATGTCCCTCGCCACCTGCCAAATTCACAGGATGAAGCCCTAACCTCCAGGAGGGTGGTGGTTGGGGGGGGAGCTTTGGGAGGTGATTAGGTTTAGATGAGGTTATGGGTGGTGTCCCCTGATGGGATTAGTGTTTTTATAAGAAGAGGAAAAGACCCCAGAGCACTCTCTCTGCCAGGTGAGGACACAGCAAGATGGTGGCAGTCTGCAGCCTGGAAGAGGACCCTCTCCAGAACCGGACCCTGCTGGCACCCTGGTCTGGGACTCCCCAGACTCCAGAACTCGGAGGTATAAATGTCTGTTCTTTGAGCCCCCCAGTCTATGGTATTTTGTTGCAGCAGCCTGAGCTGACCAAGACACTCACTCAACAGTGAAAATAGCAACAGCATTGTTCAGCATCTCCTGACCTTCACAATTCTTTCATATCCACCTCTTTAATGCTATACAAACGCACTGAGCACCGCTGTGCGCAGGCACCGCTTTAAGCACTGGGGGTGGAGTAGTCCCCAACCCAAGAGGGCTGATATTCTGGTAGACTGTCAGGCAACACCTGTACCATTATTTACTTAACACTGTATTTTAAATTAACCCAACTTTTTTGTTTTTATTTAGCTTGGAAAGGCAGTTTATGGTGGACTAATGGGTACAAAACCATGCTCTCTACCCTAAGAGAATCATTGTGCAGTATATGCATGTATTGAAACATACTGTACCCCACAAATATGTACAAGTAAATGTTAAAGTAAAAAATAAAATAGAATAAAAAATAATTTAAAAAAATAGAAAGGCAGTTCAGTGTAGGTCACTGGTTCTCAACCAGGGCCAATTTTGTCCCCCAGGGGACATGTGGCAATGCCTAAAGGCACTTTTTATTGTCATGAGTGGGAGATGCTACTGGTATCTAGTAGGTAGGGCCCAGGGATGCTGCTAAACATCCTACAATGCACAGGACAGCCCCCACAACTGGGAATTATCTGGCCCCCAAAATCTGTAATGCTGAGGTAGAGAAGACCTGGTTATAAACACAAACTTTGGAGCCATACAACCTGGGTAAGTTTCTCAACCTTGACATGTTCCAAATCCCTCATCTGTAAAATGCGTATAACCGGGTGACCTACTTCACAGGATTTTTGAGAGGACTAAGTTAATTACATAATTAACACTTAATGCAGTGCCTGGCACATGGGATGTACTCGATAATTGTTTGTTATTATTTACTATTTATCTTAAAGAAACACCTTTTATTGTTTTCATAAATGGAAAGCAGGTATCATTTGCCATAAATCAGAGGCAATGGACAAAGAAATGCACAATTGTCAGAGCAGTGCCATATTTG
>NW_007726324.1:841041-844233 GCF_000696425.1 Galeopterus variegatus
TAATTACATAATTAACACTTAATGCAGTGCCTGGCACATGGGATGTACTCGATAATTGTTTGTTATTATTTACTATTTATCTTAAAGAAACACCTTTTATTGTTTTCATAAATGGAAAGCAGGTATCATTTGCCATAAATCAGAGGCAATGGACAAAGAAATGCACAATTGTCAGAGCAGTGCCATATTTGCTCATGTGTCAGCAAATGTCACCTTGAGGACACTTGGGTGAACTGGATGGCCATGCTGTCTCCTCCAGATGAGACAGCCCCCTCCCTCCTCCAGGAAGCCTTTCTTGACTCTTCCAGCTAAATCGACTTCCCCTCCCTTTATAACTGGTGCATTTGCCTTCATGGCATTTACCACCAGTTTTGGAATCACCTGCATTCAAGCCTGGCTCTTTAGTTAGGCTGGCTTGTGCCTTACTCATCTCCAAATCCCTGTGTCTGGCCGTGTAAGGGTTCAAAGAATTGCTTGCTGAACAAGTACATTTCCTGTTAATGGGACCAACATGATGTAAACACTTCCAACTCAGGTCAAAATATCAGCTTGCAGGGACTCCTTCCTTCCCAACCCTCAAAGCTAAAGGTTTGCACGACTAGAATGAGATTGCTTATTCATTCCTAGCTCATGGGCTGAATTTGGCTCACAAGTATTTTGCTTGGCTTGGAGAAGTTTTTGAAAATTGAGAAATTTCATGTAAAAAATCCATATTCTTGGCTTGTCTTGAAAAATCAGAATATCTGGCAACACTTGGCCCAAATTCCAACTGAGAAATGGCTACCCCCTTTATGCATTGCACGCATGTTCCAATCCACCACAATCCCCACCCCTCCCTATTGTCTCCTAACACCTTCACGCACGTGGTTCCTCTTTACTCATATGCTTCCTACCTGGCCCCATAGGCATTTGAGTTTAGACCCCTGGATTATAGCAACAGAGCTTTCTGGAATAAAGTCAATGCATAGAAAAGTAGTAAGAATCTAATACTTTGCTTTTTAAAATCACCATCTGTATTAGTCTGTTTCTGTTACTTGTAACAAAATATGTGGAACTGGGCAATTTATAAGAAAAATGACATTTATTGCTTACAGTTTCTGAGGCTGAGAAGTCCAAAGTCCATCTGGCGCTGGCAATAATGACCCAGGGGCCTCACATTGCAAAATGGTGGAAGTAGAGAGAGCAAGAGAAAGAGAGACTCTCTCTCCTTTTAAAGCCCTCAGAACCACGCCCCTGACCACCATTTTTAACCCACTCACTACGGCATGGTCCTACAATCCAATCACCTCTTCAAGGCTCCACCTTTCAATTACCATAATAGGATTTCCCACGCTCTTAACAGTCACAGTGGGGGCCAAGTTTCTAACACATAAAACTTGGGGAACACAATTCAAGCTTCAGTGAGTTTTGGGGGGACATTATTCAATCCACTACAACATCCCTCCTTCCAGCTCAATCCCTGATGGAAGTGAGTGGTACTGGCAAAGTTTATCAGTTCCAAATGGAAACCCATTTGCAATATCTGAGTGTCAATCGGTTCAGGGAAAACGCACACTCCTGTGTGGATGAGAAACAGTATTTTAACAGGAGCTGGAGGGTTCCACGTTTGAAAGGGATCCTGCCTCACAGGAAGTGCTTTACAAAAGCACATCATCCCTCTACCCACTCATCTTTAGAAATGGCTACTGTTTCACAGATCGGGTTTTAGAAAACTAGGGTACACCTGTGTTTGAAATAAAAATGACATGACTTTACACTGTTGAGAGTGTTTTTTAACTTCACCTAAAATTGGATCCCAACTCCTCAGGCAAAGCCTGCCAGGATCCCTTGGAGGCGCCGGAATAATCCCTTTTAGGCACTTCACTTAGTGATATCGCTTTTCAGTTCTGCTGTTTTATCTTTGCCACCAAAGACAAGAGAAAAAAATGACATATTGTTAGCAAGAATGGTGTTAGAGGCAAAGGAACGGTTTCGCTTCTCTTGCAAGCCCTGGAGGGGACTTGTAAACACCTCTTCTTTAGGAGTTTCTTCTTTCAACCCTCTCTTTCCCTCCAGTAGAAAGCTCCCCCAATTAATGATTCCTCTTTTCTTTCCCTCATGCCCTGTCCCCTTGTGAGTTCCCTGTGTAGAAAGTTCTCCTGTCTCAGCAAACTGTTTAGAATGGAGAGGCTGCTTGTACACCGAAGGCAATAAACACTGTGATCACCATCCTCTCAAAGCCAGAGTCCCCTACAGAAGGCCAGATGCTGGAATTTGCTAGACTAGGAATGTGCACATTTCTCCACAGCCTTTGGTCTTGCCGATATCCATTCTGATGAGCCTGGGGTGGTCGCTTCAGCATCTCTAGACTCGAGTTAAGTTCATTAATTAAACAGCCCCCAAAGTGTGTGCTTCTGGAAAATAATGCTGCTTTCCCCCCAGCCTGATACTCTCAGAAGAAGTTTAGTCTTTTTTATTTCTCTGCAATGTTAGCTCAGTCAGTTTCAGAGCATGATGGGTTGTTTTAGTCTGTTTTGTGTTGCTCTAACAGAAATACCTGAGATTGGGTAATTTATACGGAAAAGAGGTTTATTTGGCTTACGATTCTGGGACAGCTGCATCTGGCATGGGCCTCAGGCTGCTTCTATTCATGGAGGAAAGTGGCAGGCAGCTGGCGGGTACAAGCAGATCACATGGCGAGAGGAAGCAAGAGAGAGTGAGAGAGAGGAGGTGCCAGGGTCCTTTCGATGATCAGCTCTCGNTGCTTCTATTCATGGAGGAAAGTGGCAGGCAGCTGGCGGGTACAAGCAGATCACATGGCGAGAGGAAGCAAGAGAGAGTGAGAAAGAGGAGGTGCCAGGGTCCTTTCAATGATCAGCTCTCGCGAGAATTAATAGAGCGAGAACTCACTCACTACCCCTCCTCCCCCAGGGAGAGAATTAATCCACTCATGATGGATCCGCCCCCATGACTCAATCAGTTTCCAACACTGCCACATTGGAAATCCAATTTCCACATGAGTTTTGGAGAGGACAACACATCCAAACTCCATCATTCCACCCCTGGCCCCCCAAAACTCATGTCACTTTCACATACAAAATACAGTCATTCTATCCCAACAGTCACAAAAGTCTTAGCTTGCTCCAGCACCAACTTAAAAGTCCAAAGTCTCATCTGAGACCAAAAGCAAAAGTCCTTCCAGCTGTGAACCTG
>NW_007726324.1:845233-848336 GCF_000696425.1 Galeopterus variegatus
CTGCCAAGATACAATGGTGGAACAGACATTGGGTATACATTCCCATTCCAAAAGGGAGGAATAGGCCAGAAGAAAGGAAAAACGGGCCCCAAACAAGTCCGAAACCCACCAGGGCAGGCATTATGTCTCAAAGCCGGTGAATCATGTACCTTGACTCCACGTTTGACTGCCTCTGCACACTGGTGTGGGGGTTGGGTCCCCAAGTCCTTGGGCAGCTCTACTCCTATGACTTTCCTGGTCTCAGGCCATACTTCACCTCTCCCAGGCTGGTGTTCCACTCTGATAGCTCCATAGGTCTGGGGTCTCCATGGCAGTCCTGCTCTCACAGCTCCACTAGGCATGGGGCTGTTGGGGTTTCTGTGCTGCAACTCTGACCCCACATTTCTGCTCAGCATTGCTCTAGAGAAGGCTGTCTGTGAAGGCTGTCTGCGGTGACTTCACCCCTGCAACAGATCTCTTCCTGGGCCCCCAGACTTTTCCACACATACTTTGAAATCTGGGTGGAGCTTTCCAAGCCTTCCCAGCTCTGGCATTCTGCGAGCTTGCAGACCTAACACCACGTGGACACTGCCAAGACTTCCAGCTTGTATTTTCCAAAGCTGCGGGTCCAGCCAGACCTGGGGCCAATTTAGCCTCAGATGGAGCAGCCAAAGCAGCTGGGGTGCTGGTGCTGGAAGCAGCTTCTCGAGGTGGCCCTGGGCAGTGAGCCCATGGAGGGTGCCTCGGGCCTGTTCCCCAAGACCGTTCTGTCTCCCTAGGCCTTTGGGCCTGAAATGGAAGGGTTGGCCCCAGAGGCTTCTGCAATGCCTTCAGGGCCTTTTTCTCCTCCTCTTGGTAATTCCTTTCCTTCTTAGCTAGCTGGGCTGCACCACTGCATGCTCTCTGCTTTTCTACCACATGGCCATGCTGCAAATTTTCCAAATCTTTACGCTCTGCTCCTGTTTTAAATTCTGGCTTTACATCATGCCTTTTCTGCCATAACTCAGCGCAGGCTGTTAGAAATAACCATGCAGTGTCGTTAATGCTTTGCTGCTTGGAAATTTCTCTGCCAGATACTCTGGTTCACAACTCTTAAGTCCTACCTTCCACAAAGTCCAAGGGCGGGGACACAATGCAGCCAAATTCCTTGCTATGGTGTAGCAAGGGTGATCTTCTGTCCAGTTCCTGATAAGTTCCTCATTTCTATCTGAGACCTCATCATCTGCACGGTCTTTACTGTCCACGTTTCTATCAGCATTCTGCTCGCCACCACATAAGTGTTTAAGACATTCCAAACTTTCCCTCGTCTTTTTCTCTTCTTCTAAGTCCTCCAACCTCCTCCAACCTCTTTCCCTCGTCTTTTTCTCTTCTTCTAAGTCCTCCAAACTCCTCCAACCTTTGCCCATTACCCAGTTCCAAAGCTGCATCCACATTTTCAGGTATCTTTATAGCAACACCCCACTCCCCGGTACCAATTTTCTGTATTAGTCTGTTTTGTGTTGCTATAATAGAACACCTGAAACTGGGTAATTTATAAAGAAGAAAGGTTTATTTGGCTTACAATTCTGGGACAGCTGCATCTGGCATGGGCCTCAGGCTGTTTCTACTCATGGCAGAAAGTGGCAGGCAGCCAGCAGGTACAAGCCGATCACATGGCGAGAGGAAGCAAGAGAGAGAGAGAGAGAGAAGGTGCCAGGGTCCTATAAATGACAAGCTCTCACGGGAGCTAATAGAGCGAGAACTCACTCATTAATCCCTCCTACCCCAGGGAGACCATTAATCCATTCATGAAGGATCCGCCCTCATGACTCAATCAGTTTCCAACACTGCCACATTGGAGATCAAATTTCTACATGAGTTTTGGAGGGGACAACACATCCAAACGCCATCATGGGTTTTAGTGATTTTGCCTCCGAGGGTCTATGGAAGCTTGGGAAGAGGAAGCCATTTGAGAAAGGGACTGTGATGGTAGAGATGAGAAATTATGAGGTAGCTCCCATTTATTCATTTATTCATTTGTTCAGTAGATACTGAACACTTGCCATGTATGGGGCTCTGTGCTGGTTCTGGAGACATGGCAGAGAACAAGGCAGACCCAACCCCTGCCCTTGTGGAGTCTGATGTTCTGGTGAAGGAGACAGTCTCCAAATAAGCACACAAATAATTTCAGGCTTTAGTGAGTGCAGTGATGGAAACAGAGCAGGGTGACAGATGGAGAATGACTGTCATGGGGTGGGGGACCACATTAGTTGGAGGGGTCAGGGAGGGCTTCTCAGAGGAGGGGACATGGGGTTGAGCTTCATGGATGGGAAGGAGACAGCCCTGGGAATTCCTGTGGGAGGGTGTCTGAGGTAGAGGGAACAGTGAGAATTTGCTCCCTGACTTGCGATGGGCTTGGATGGTCCAAGAACAAAGAGAAGGCCCAGTGGCTGGGCAGAGTGAGCAAGGGGAAGACGAGCTCCGGAGGTTGGCAGGTGCCAGGTGGAGCAGGGTCTAGTGGGTCATGATAGGGAGCTGGGGTTTATTCTGCTGGGGACAGGGAGTCCCGTGCGAGGCTGCCGGGGCAGGAGTAGACTGTGGGAGGGCTGGGAAGACCAGGCTGGTAGTCATTCTGGAAAAAGACAACCAAGGCTGGACCAGGGCAGGGCACCGGAGACCTGGGTGGATTTGGGATGAACTTTGGAGGAAGAGCCGACAGTGTGATAAGAGGGAAAGAGAACAGTCAGGATTCCAGTGGTGCCATTTACTGAGGTGACAGATAGGTGGCACTATGATAAACTGTGAGTGAGAGGAAGCATTTCCTGGCTGTGGGATGATGGAGGACAACAGAGAATGCAAAAGTTGAGAAGAGAGGACAGAATGGGGGATCTGGCATAGATGGTGTCAGACCACCAAAGCTGATCTGTGTATGTGTGTGTGTGTATGTGTGTGTAGGGAGGTGGGGGGTGTCAGCTGGTAGCTCTGACCTGGCTGGGCTGGAAGGGCCAGGAGGGCCAGGCTAGCAGAGATAAGCCCAGAGGCAGGGGCCTTCCCTGGGCCCGACACCCACTTCCCTGTTGAAGCTGCATCTACATTGGGCCTGAGTGGTCAGTATAGGTGGACATCCCTGGGGGGGGGGGGCTGC
>NW_007726324.1:848591-854902 GCF_000696425.1 Galeopterus variegatus
GGCCTGAGTGGTCAGTATAGGTGGACATCTCCGGGGGGGGGGGGGGCTGTGGTTGGTAGAATAATGTCCCCATCTCCCCAGATGTCTACATCCTAATCCTAAATCCTAGAACCTGTGAACATGTTAGATCATATGGCAAGGAGAAGTTAAAGTTACCGATGGAATTAAGGTTACTCATCAGCTGACTCTGAGATTTGGAGATTGCCTTGGATTATCTGGGTGGGCCAATGTAAATCACAAGAGTCCTTATATGTGGAAGAGGGAGGCAGAAGAGACAGTATCAGAGGAATGTGGCATGAGAGAGACTTCACTGGGGCTTTGAAGAGAGACTAGCCATCGCTGGCTTTGAAGATGGAGGAAGGGGCCACAAGTCAAGGAATGCAGGAAGCCTCTAGAGGCTGGAAAAGGCAAGGAAACAGATTCTCTGGAGCCTCCAGAAAGAAACAGCCTTGCCAACACTGGATTTTAGCCCCATCTGACCCATTTCAAACTCAGACCTCCAGAACTGTAAGGTGATAAGTTTGACCACTCAGTGTGTGGAAAATTGTCACAGTAGCAACAGGAAGTGAATACAGGTGATGTTGAGAAAACACTAGTCCTCCTCTAGCATGGGGGACAATTGAGTACCCCAAGCTGGGGAGACAGAAGAGCCCACTGACTTTGAAATCAGAAGGCCTGGATTCAAGGCCATTGCTCTGTGACTTTGGGCATGGCACACGCTATCTCTACGACTCAGTCTCCTCATCTGTAAAATGGGAATATGAACAGCTTCTACCTCCTTGAGTTATGACGTGGACAAAAGCAGATGGAATGGATGACATTCTTGGTCCAATGCCCAACACACAGTGAACTCTGAACAGATGCCTGCTGTATTATTATGAGCTACAAGGGGAGACTGTCACCCACTCCCCACTTCACTGGCCAAGAGTGTCCCCTTTTCTGACCTGATTCACTGGGATTTGAAGCCAGCATCGTCTGACCCCCAGAGCCCGTTGCTGGAGGGAGTGCAGTCTGGGGCAGCCCTCTGGGAAAGCCACTGGGTGGTACTGAGGGAAATGAAGGATGTTGTTGTCTTGTGACCTGGTCTGACCCCCAGAGCCCGTTGCTGGAGGGAGTGCAGTCTGGGGCAGCCCTCTGGGAAAGCCACCGGGTGGTACTGAGGGAAATGAAGGATGTTGTTGTCTTGTGACCTGGTAATCCCTCTCCTGGGTATATTTCCCAGACCTGGGACCTCAGTGGTGTGGCAGATGTTACCAATAATAAATTATTTGCACTCAAATCTTTGACTCAGGGTTTGGTTCTGAGGAATTAGTTGTAAGAGAAAAACAAGGTACAGGAATGTGTGTCCTTGTGGTCCCAGGAGGTCCCCTAGTGTCCACCCTTGGGGGACTGGACAAGCTAGTCGTGGTAGAGGCAGACTGTGGAATCCCGCAGATTGCTCAGGAATTAGAAGCAATGAACTAGACATAGGTTTAGCACCACATTTAGGTCTTAAAAACATGGTACTGAGTGGAAAAAGAAACAGAAGTTTATAGCGCTATGCTATTTATGTAAATGAACACACACACTACATCACATATTTTATAAGGACTCAAGCACATTTAAGGATCTATATCAAGCACATGGAGGTGGCTGGAAGGGCAGGGGAAGGAAATAAGCATGGGGATTGGAAGGAAGGGGAGAAATGGGTAAGGTAAGGGGGCCTGGCACAGGCAGTGAGGAAGAGTCCCATGAAGTCAAGAGTGTGGTTCACACTGCTCTGCATTTCAACCCAGGTTAAAAAAGAAAATTGAAGAGCATGAAAAAAACAAAACCAGAAGCTTCTGAACTGCCCTGGGTGCTGAAATGAGGTGCAGATCCCTGAGGTCCTCTCTAGACCTTCCTAATCAGAATCCCTAGGGGAGGCCCAGGAATCAGCATTGTTGACAGGCTCCCCTGGAGATTCTTCTTATGCTGAAGTTTGAGAGAGAGAAAGGGAGGCCCCCGTGGACGCCTGGAGATCCCCCAGGGGCTGGAGGCACAACAGCTACTCACAGTTTGGCAGGGAGTCTCCTGCCTTCTATACCCCTAACCCCATTTCTCAATCCCCTTGGGGTTTTGGAAGACTCTGCAGGTCCCACTTCATGGGAGAAAAGGAAACCCTTCCAGTCTGTGATAAAAATCTTCTGCATCGGGGCTGCCTTGATCAAATTCCCCTTCATGAGCACAGAGACCCACTGACACTCCCCTGGCAATTTCCTGTCTCTCCTCTGAGGAGAAAGCTGATGCTCACAAGCTATGACTGAGGGCCGAGCGCACATTTCAAAGGTAAATGATCATTTAAGCCATAAGGAGTTCTGAGTGGCCACTCCAGAAGTCAGCTCATGACTGAGAGTGGGGATCTCGGAGGGGGGAGTGGGATGGCATGAAGGTCCAAGTCAGGCTTGGCTGGCTATCGCTGCTGGTCCTGCTAATACACCTGTGGCCCGAGCTGCATTACTGGCCTCGCCCAGCCTGTTTCCTCCCCTTTAAAATGAGGATAATAGTGCCTGCCTCACAGGGCTTTTATGAGGATCTGGTGAATGGAGGTTTGCTGCAGGTACGAGCAGTGTCACCTGATCTCTCCTCCCCATGGCCACATTCCATCAGGGACATGAAAGTTTCCATAAACTGACGTGTGCTGATCCCAACTGCTAAAATACCTCTTGAGTCTCTCTCCAGGGTTTCAACAAACCGCTCAACTGTGCTCTCCTTGTCTTATGCTCAGCCGTTAGGAAGAGCTCCCAGTCCCTCTTATGAGTGGGAGGGGGGACTGTGGAGACAGTGCTAACAGCAAACAGTGTTATAAATAGCAACACTCACAGCCTCCCTGGACTGCACACTCACTAAGTGCCAGGCACTGCACTAGGAGCCTTAATTGCATGAGCCTACATCCTTCCCTAAAAGGCAGGCATGATTAATAATACTCCCATTTTACAGATGAGGACACTGAGGCTCTGAGAAATGAAAACTCATGATTGGTGATTAGTGACACTGCACTAGGAGCCTTAATTGCATGAGCCTACATCCTTCCCTAAAAGGCAGGCATGATTAGTAATACTCCCATTTTACAGATGAGGACACTGAGGCTCTGAGAAATGAAAACTCATGATTGGTGATTAGTGGTGAAGCCGGAATTAAACTAGGTCTGCGGGACTCCATGCCAAACCTCTTTGATCCCTGCATTTTACTGTCTCCTTGGAACATTGGTTCTTTGTGGGAGAGGAGGGGGGTGTCTTTGCCACCTGCAGCAAACCAGAGACTGGATCTCTAGTCTCTATTTTCTAGGCATAAGCTTTTGGAAAGTCTTTGGGGATGGGGAGAAGCAGGCCATTGCCCATGGCTGGGGAAAACATCTTTATTCCTATTTTATATTTGCACAAGAGCAGAGTAAGAAAATCCACAAAATCCCTGGTGTTATCAAACTCCAGGTTGCCATCGTGGCCTCTGGGAAGGACATGCAACCATGGAAGCAGAAGTTGGAGTTCTGCAGAGCCATGAGCCGTGGAATGCAGGTGGCCTCTAGAAGCTGGCAAAGAAATGGACTCTCCCCCA
Organism: Galeopterus variegatus; assembly: GCF_000696425.1. NCBI lineage: Eukaryota > Metazoa > Chordata > Mammalia > Dermoptera > Cynocephalidae > Galeopterus > Galeopterus variegatus. The sequence goes on from NW_007726324.1 coordinate 852,165, forward strand.
GAAGACACCTTGATTTTAGCCCAGTGAGACCCATTTTGGACTTCTGACCTCCAAAAACTACGAGATAATAAAATTGTGCCACTTTAAGCCACAAAATTTGTGTGAATATGTCGAAGTAGAAAACAAAACCAACCTCCAAGGCATTTCTCTCCTGAGCACCTCAGCCTTTGGTTTCCTTTACGTCATCCCCAAACTGTGAGGGGGTATCTCGGGGACCCCACCGACCTCTCTCCAGACTGTTCTTTCCCATGCCCTGCTGTGTTTCACTGCCAGCGTGGCTCCATCTGTCAGGATTAAGTCTCATGGCTGAGCTGGCTCAGAGGCGGGCCATGTTGCATTAATCCCCAATTAAAACATTAATCAAAGTGATCCAGCCATTAGCCTGGACCAGGTCCTGGCATGCTGGATCTCCGAGAGATGCTGCTCCCGCTTGAGGAATCTGTCTTTCGTAGCCACCTGCTATCCATCCTCACCACAACCCAACCATCCTGGACCTCATCCTTGCTTCCTGTGAGCTGGGCCGAAGTCCCTGGGGGGGATTATGTGCTGGGAGTGGGGCTCTTCCCTTTATCCCTCACCTGCTCCAAAATGAACAAAAGTGCCAGAGTTTCCTCCACTATATAAAAAAAATCAGGCTGCCTCTGGAGGCTCCCCGCTCTGCTGCTGGCAAAATAAAACCAAATACTTGTTTGCCTTCTACCAGGAGGTGTTTGGGGGCTGGAGGCAGAGGATCCTTTTCTATTTGCCTTCTTGTAGCCTGCAATTTGGGGACAAAGGCTTAAGCAGAGGAGCAGGCTTGGGGGAGCAGTGGGGACCTTGGGTCAGCTGGAAGGGGGATACCTGCTTACAGTATTCTTCAGGAGGGAGGGCATGGTCATACCTGCCACCTGCCTGGGGAGGTGTGGGTGTGAGGCAAAAGTCACCAAAGAGCAGGGGACAATCTTAGGTGCAATTCAGATACTATCCGTAGCAGATTCACTTCGTGTTTTGACTTCGTTAACCAAATACAGTCTGCTAGATAATAAAAATGGCCAACAGTGATTAAGTGCTTGCAAGACTCTTTCTTGCCTTTTTATTAATTCTATCTAGAGGGGCTTTACTAGCCACCATTTTCCACCCAAGGGCTCCATTTCTGGGTTTAATGAATCAATCAACAGTGGATTCCCAGGCCCCTATACCTCTGGCGACTGGAAATGTTGACTGTTCATGATGAATTTGAAAGGGGATATGGAAGAAGGACAGCCCAGTCAAGACACCTTACAAGGGGTCCAGGAGGTGAATTTCCTAGTTCTGGTTTGAGCCTCTTAGCCCTGTATTAAGGACACATCTCTTTGCTTTTGTGTTCCCCCGGGGCATCTCTCTCATCTCTTGCCAGAGCCCAGGTGTGTGTCTGGTGCGGAGAATTCACGATGGCTCCCAGATCTGCCTCAGTCAGGCTCCAGGGTGCCTGCAGCCTGGGTTCTCAAGCCTCGGGAGAAGAATCAAGGTTGTCTTATTTCCAGTGCACTCACAGTTCCCTGTGGGTTTGGAGTGTGTCCCACGACAGACATCTTTCCACTGGAATGGGCTGGCTTAGAGAATGACTGATGAGGACAATCCCCAGGGGTCATCGCTCACCTGTCTTTCAAACACACTTTTCCTCCCTCCCCACTCAGCAGGTGCCTTGAAGAGCTCCCAAAGCCAGAGAACCCCAGGTAGAGCTCTAATCTGGTAGAACCTGAGAAACCCACTCAAGAAAGGCAGCAAACCCTGGCCACGCACCCACCCCATGGCCCCAATCCCCAGCAGTTCCAAATTTCCTTGGAAACGTGCTGCTGGTGAGGCCTCCCATAGTGACTCTGCAGTCATGCGTGTGGGGGTATCAAATACACCCTAGTGAATAAACCTTTGCTCAGATTCATAGAAGCAGGAGCCTCTCGCCCTCTAGCCAATGAATCAGACCAGTTCCCTCTCCCACCTCTCACTTCCCCCTGCACTTATCTCAGGGTGTCAGCGAAAGGGGTGGCTATGCGTCTATGTCCCTCTCCTCATCCACCTGGGTAACTCTGGTGCCTGGCACCCTTTAGGTGCTTAAGAATAGCAAGAGCTTAGGAAAATGCCTGGTGAATGGACAACTTAACTAATAAATCCCATGGTGGGAGCCTGCATTCATCCATAATGTTAGATCAGTGTTTCTCAGTCTTCCCCCTGTTATCACCCTTCCCTAAGGAGCTTTGTAAAGACCCTTTCTTCCTATTTAAGACCCAGTTCCAGCTTTCCCCCTCCTACTCCCCTTGATAATCAATGCATTAGATGAACCAACAATGTTCTGTCTACACCCATGGGCTGCTACAGTTGGCCACCCCGGCAGGCTGTGACCTCCCAAGAGAGCACCTGGATCTTAATCCCTTCTTCTCTCTAAGCTGCAGGAAGACTGCCCCCATCCTATCCTGCCCCGTCCCATTCTCTCTTTCACTGTTCTCTTTCCAGCACAGTGACTCAATAAATGCTTGCTGAGTGAATGAATGTTGAGCACTTGGTATGGTGAGCTGCCCATAGCAGCCGCTCAACCAATCTTTAATCCATGAATGAATGAGTGAACGAATGAATTCTCTTTTCTTTCCCACCCAAAGACGCTGGTCCATTCTGGTTGAGCCTCTCTCCGGTATGGAGTCCCTGAGGCTGAGGACCACCCTCTCCCTACCAGATACTGGAGCGTTCAGTGAACTGTGTTGGTATCCCCAGCGCTTAGCACACAG
>NW_007726324.1:856264-859969 GCF_000696425.1 Galeopterus variegatus
GTCCGGGGGTCCAGGTCGCCGCCCCATACCTCGGATCCGGGGCCCTGGACGCCTGTCGGGGCAGTGCTCCGCGCGGCAAGTCCTCGATCTCCGTCCCCGGACCGCACGTGCGAAGCCCCCCTGCCATCGCCAACCTCTTCCCCTTCCCCTTTCTGCCCCTTTCCTCCCACCCTGAGCGCCGCTGCCCCTCAGCCCGCACACCCCAGCTTTTAAGGTCCCCACGATCCGCCACCGTGGGGCTGCATGTGCCTGGCGGCGCGGCAACCTCCTGGGGTCGTGTGCCATGTCACGTGCTTTTCTTGGCGGGCCAGGTGCACCGGTGGTCCTGGGCCACTCGCACCACTACCCAAGGGTCTGCAAGTCTGCGTCCTGAAGGACCTCCACGCGCTGCTGCCCCAGAACCTCAAGCTCCACGCAAGCTTCTACACCCCGGGGACCACACGCACCATGTCATATGCCTTTTCCTCGAGTTCTAAGAGCACCGTTACCCCTGGGCCCCTCCTGCCACTGCAGCCCAGGGGCTGCATGCGCCTTGCTGCGCCCCTTTCTTAGGGACAGCATGTGCCCGGTTGGGTGACTTGCCCTCCAGATCCGCGTGCACCACGACCCCTCCCCTAGCCCGCTGCGGGACACTCGACTGAGTCCTGCATCCAGCCAGGAGGAGTCCTGAATCCTCCCTGGGCCACATCTCCTCAGAGAGGTTAGGAGTGGGTAGGAGTGGCACAGCTGGTGGGGTTGGGTTGGAGGGCTCTGTCGGAGAGCAGAGAGTGTCACCCGCAGAGGCGGCCTCTTAGGGTCGCTTGCCTCAGACCCTACTTTCCTCTTTTCCTTTCTGTCTCTACCCTTTCCCCACCATCAGAGACACAGGAAAGTATAGGACCACTGCGTGCTGTAGGCCTGGCCTGTGGCCTTTCCCTTAAGAATGGGGAGCAGGCTCACGAGTTGAGGGCACCCACTCTTTCTTGCTGGGGCTTCATGAAGAGAAAGAGGGCTGTGGATAACCCTAAGAAATAAGCATTGGGTCGTTCATTCATTCAGCAAATGTTGGTTTAAGGGTGAGGTGGAGGCTATCATGACAGACAAGGACCTGCCCCAAGAACTCACCTTCTGCTGGGGAAGAGGCAGAACCAGAAAACTGATCAAAGTCTGTGAGGACAGGGAAGAAGTGGAGCAGAGTGGGGACTACAGAGTGGGGGAGAGACCACTGTAGATGGAATGAGGGAGCTCTCTGAGGAGGTGATGCTTTCATGGAGCCCTGGACAAGGACAAGGCGCCCATCTTCACAAGATCTGGGACGAGAGCTTTCTAGGTAGACAGGGCAGCAAAGGCAATGGCCTTGCAGCAGAAGAGAGGCATGTCTGAGCAACAGTGAGAAGACCAGCCAGCAGTGGTGGGGAGCGGGCCCAGGGAGGGGTCGTGTGGGCTTTGGTGGTCAGGTGGTCCCTGAGTTACCTGTTGAGGAACACAGCTCTTGTGGTGGATCAGGCCCCTGCCTTCCTCTCCCATTTGAAAATTGTTGTTTATAGCTTTGCAAAGACTGTGTGCTCTTTCGCTTCTCCCCAGCAGCTTCCACACTGCTAGGCACATGCAGAGCAGACTTCTTAAGTAATCGCTGGGGGAACTCAGGACAATTCAATGGAATATGTTTGGTTATCTTAAAGAATCAGACCAGTCACGGAAGATCACAGGATGAGGATGCAGAATAGGGCTTCTCAAATTTTATTGTGGCTCTGAGTCCTCTGGAGGGCTTGTTCAAACCCAGAGGGCTAGTCCCACCCCCGGGGTTTCTGATTCAGGGGGCGTAGGGTGGGGCCCTTCTAATGAGTTCCCTGGTGATGCTGATGCTGCTGGTGTGGGGCTCACACTTTGAGAATCACTGACATTGGGACTTGAACACCAACTGGGTCTGTTTTCAGAGTCCACATGAGCTAATAGTTCCATTGAGGGACTCAAGTCAGTGTCCCTTTGTGTAGGATCAGTGGGACCTTCTGGCCACCTCTAGAGAGGGGCTGTCCCTGGAGGTTAGACCTATCAGAACACTGCATCTGAGTCCAATGCGGGGGTGACCTGCGGACAGAAGACCTGGCATGCTGGGTGGAGAGCATCAGCAGGATAATGCTGTCCTGCCCCTGTCTGGCCCCCACATTCAGACTCCCTTGCTGTACCCAGGAGTTAAGTTACTGCCCGATCTTATCCCTGACTGTGCTAAACAATGTCCAATAAAATTCTTTTAAATCCTTTTAAGGAATTCCTTCTTTGCAGTTCCTCCCTCTGTTAGAGCCTTCCAGATTTTCAGCTCTTCTCTTCATATCTTCATTTCCCTCCTGAGAAGCATTCCTTCCCAAGCTGTTGTGTGGAAATGATGTTGAGGATGCCAGGGAAAGCTTTCTGAAAAGATGGGAACCTTGATGTTTGCTGAGCACCTACTAGGTGCCAGGCAGTTGCTGGGTGATTTGAAAACATCAGAGGCACAAACTGGACCAGTAGATGGACTCTGGCAGGCAGACCTGTTTTATTTGTCCATACTGGGTTAAATTTTTTTTTAAATTAACATTACTTGCCAATCTTTAAAAAATCAGGAGATTTCATGTAATTTATTTTTATTTTTTTTAAAATACTGGGAGATCTGGCCAACATCCTTTTCCTCAGCAGTGTGCTGGTGCTAGGTCATGGCCTCTTTTCCTCTGTACCTATGGTTTGCCCCTCAGCCCAGAGCATGTCATTTAAGTCCCCCCAGGCCCTGGAAGGGAGAGTTGGTGACCTTTCATCTTGGCGGATTGTCTAGGGCTAAACAGTAAATGGCAAAGCTGGATCTGAACTCAGGCCTGTCTGACCCAAAACCCAAGCTCATCACCAAAAACCAAACTGCTGTTAATATCAGGGGTAGAAGGAGAAGGTGGCAATGCTGGTCCCAAGGAAACACCTTAAAAGGGAGTTACTGTCAGCAGTTAAGAATATGCTTTCCTTCCTATTCATAACCAGCTGTCATGTCAGTAAGTCATAAAGTCCTGGGGTTGTTTTTCCATGGCAGGAAGGGTTACCCAGAGCTGTCCAGATTTTTTTTATCTATCCTCCCCTTGAGAAGAAAAGGCTTAGATTTGATTAGAGTTAGGGGGAGCCTATGGAGGGGTGGGTGGGGTGGGATTTTCTTTGTTCAGAATTAGTTCTTCTGGCAGGGGATCTCACTGGGTGTCTGTGGGGTACAGTTTGTTGTAGGAAAAGTGCTGGTGGGGATGGGGATGGGGGCATTTTCTTTCCATCTCTCCCACAGGCACTCTGCTCCAGGCACACTGTTCCCTTTCTGCTCTTCCAACACCCCACGCCTCATCTCTCAGCATGGAGTCATCTTCCACAAATTTCCACAGAACCAGTTCCTTCAGGTCTCAGTCCCCTATCATCTCAGGACTCTTGCTCTGGGCCAAGGTCAGGATACAGTGGGTGAGGTTGAGGCATGCAAGGGCATGATTTTGTTTTTCTTTTAAGATTTGATATTTTGGGGCCAGCCCATGGCTCACTTGGGAGAGTGTGGTGCTGATAACACCAAGGCCACGGGTTCAGATCCCTATATAGGGATGGCCGGTTAGCTCATTTGGAAGAATGTGGTACTGACAACACCAAGTCAAGGGTTGAGATCCCCTTACCGGTCATCTTTAAAAAAAATTTTATTTTTGATATTTTGCTCATTATGGATTTTGTTTGGGGGGA
>NW_007726325.1:0-2190 GCF_000696425.1 Galeopterus variegatus
GGCCCATAGCAGTAGGAGGCCCTTGGCAGCCTAGGAGCCAGGGCAGCCCTTAGTGGCAGGCGATGGCACAGGGGCCGTAGGTTTAGATCAGGCCATGGCGGTACTTAGTGGAAGGCAAGGCCTGGCATTGGTGCCTGTAGCATCAGGCCAGTACAGTGGTGGCCCATAGTGCTGGGCCAGGACAGGCCAGAAGGGCCCTGGGGACAACCCAGCACAGGCCAGGGTGGTCCTTGGCTCTGGGCCATGCTGGGCCAGACAGGCCCATAGTGCCAGGCCAGGTTAGGCCTGCAGGATCCTAAGAATAGGACAGGCCAGGCCAGGGTGTGTCTGAGGCAGTGGGTCTCTGGTGCAGGCCTAGATAGGCCCACCGTTAGTGGCAATGGGGCCATTAAAAGGCCTGGCCAGGGAAGCCCTTAGTGGCAGATCAGGAAACGCCAGAGGTGCCTTTAGTGGCAGGACAGGTGAGGCCAGGGGCTCTCTTAGAGGAAGCCCAGGCCATGCCAAAGGAACCCTAGGGGGGCTCTTTCTTTTTCTTCCTTCCTTCCCTTCCTCCTCCCTTCACTAACCTTTACTAACCTTTATTAACCTTCCCTAACCTTCCTTTAACTTTCCATAACATTCCCTTAACCTTCCCTAACCTTCACTTAACCTTCCCTTAACCTTCCCATAACCCTCCCTTAACCTTCCCTTAAACCTTCCTTCCCCTCCCCTGTTTTCTTCCCTCTTTGCTTCTTTATTTATTTGGAGGCTCTTTCTTTCTTTCTTTGCTTTCTTCTTTCCTTCCTTCCTTCTTTCTTATCTCTCTCTCTCTCTGTCTGTCTCTGTATCTCTCTCTCTCTCTCTTTCTCTCTCTCTCTTTCTTTCTTGGGAGCCCTAGGGGACAGCAGGCCAGGAGAGCCCTTACTGGAAGGCCAGGCTCGGCCAGGCCAGAACACGGGGCTACTTAGAGGCAGGTCAGTCCAGGCCAGGAAGGACTAGGGGGGCTCTTTTCTTCCTTCTTTCCTTCTTTCCTTTCTTCCTGCCTTTTCTTTCTTTCCTTGCATCCTTCCTTCTTCATTTTTGTCTTTTTTGGGGCTCATTCTTTGGTTCTTTCCTTCATTCCCTCATTCCTTCTTTCCTTCCACCCTTCCTTCTTTCTTTCTTTGGGGTCTCTCTCTCTCTCTCTCTTTTTCCTTTCTTTGTATGATTATTCCTTTCTTCTAGCCCACCTATGTCCCTCCTGGCCTGTCCTGCCTCTAACAGGCAGGAGGCCCTGGCCTGATCTCCCCTTGGGCTCCAAGAAAGAAAGAAAGGCCCCCCCAGGGATCCCCCAGGCTGGCCTGCCTCTAAGAGACACCCTGGCCTCACTTGGCCTGTCCTGCCACTACCGGTGCCCCTGGACTTTCCTGGCCTGCCAATAACGGTCCCTGGCCAGGCCTGCTAAGGGCCCCACTGCCACTACGGGTGAGCCAGACCAGGTGTAGAGAAGAGACCCACTGGTTGGGCCTGCCTCAGGTCTGTCCCGGCCTGACCTGGCCTGCCTGTAAGAGACCCTCCTCTCAGGCCATGCCAGTCCAGGTGGTCTCGTACACACAGGTAGGCTAGGCCCGGGGGTCCATAGCAGCAAGCAGGCCAAGAGGGCCATGGGCCAGGCCATTCAAAGAGGGCCCTTAGTGGCAGGGCAAGCCATGCCAGGTGATCATTTAGAGGCAAGCGGAGGGGCTCTTATCACCCAGACAGCCCAATGTGGCCCAGGGACAGGCCAGTCAAGTAGGGCACTTAGTGTCAGGGTGGCCCTTATGGCAGTGCTCTGCTAGGGGCAGACTATCAAAGGCAGGCCATATGGCAGAACAAACAGTTTCCTTGGGCAGAACAGGACACGCTGGCCCATAGCAGTAGGAGGCCCTTGGCAGCCTAGGAGCCAGGGCAGCTCTTAGTGGCAGGTGAGGGCACAGAGACCCTAGGGTCAGGTCAGGACACGGGAGCACTTAGTGGAAGGCAAGGCCAGGACAGAGGTGGCACATAGTGCCGGGCCAGGACAGGCCAGAAGGGCCCTGCGGACAGCCCAGGTCCTTAGCTCTAGGCCAGGCTCGGCCAGACAGGCCCATAGTGCCAGCCCAGGTCAGGCCTGCAGGATCCTAAGAATAGGTCAGGCCAGGCCAGGGTGGGTCTGAGGCAGTGGGTCTCTGGTGCAGGCCTGGCTAGGCCCAC
>NW_007726325.1:3731-4614 GCF_000696425.1 Galeopterus variegatus
TCAGCCCAGGCCATGGAGGACTAGGGGGGCTCTTTTCTTCCTTCCTTCCTTTCTTCCTGCCTTTTCTTTCTTTCTTTCCTTCCTTGCATGCATCCTTCTTTGTTTTTTTCTTTGGGGGCTCATTCTTTGTTTCTTTCCTTCATTCCTTCATTCCTTCATTCCTTCCTTTCCTTCCACCCTTCTTTCTTTCTTTGGGGTTTCTCTTTCTCTCTCTCTCTATCTCTCTCTGTCTCTCTATCTCTATCTCTCTCTCTTTCCTTCCTTTGTATGTTTCCTTCTTTCTTCTAGCCCACCTATGTCCCTCTCTGGCTGTCCTGCCTCTAACAGGTAGGAGGCCCTGGCCTGACCTCCCCTTGGGCTCCAAGAAAGAAAGAAAGGCCCCCCCAGGGATCCCCCAGGCTGGCCTGCCTCTAAGAGACACCCTGGCCTCACTTGGCCTGTCCTGCCACTACCGGTGCCCCTGGACTTTCCTGGCCTGCCACTAACGGCCCCTGGTCAGGCCTGCAAAGGGCCCCACTGCCACTATGGGTGAGCCAGACCAGGTGTAGAGAAGAGACTCACTGGTTGGGCCTGCCTCAGGTCTGTCCCGGCCTGACCTGGCCTGCCTGTAAGAGACCCCCCTGGTCATGCCATGCCAGTCCAGGGTGTCTCTTACACACAGGCAGGCGAGGCCTGAGGGCCCATAGCATCAAGCAGGCCAAGGCGGCCATGGACCGGGCCATTCAAAGAGGGCCCTGAGTGGCACAGCAAGCCATGCCAGGTGATCTCTTAGAGGCAAGCCGAGGGGCTCTTAGTACAAAGACAGGCCAAGCTGGCCCAGGGACTTAGTGGCAGTGGTGCTATTAGTGGCAGGGTGGCCCTTATGGCTGTGGTCTGCTACAGG
>NW_007726325.1:5905-7871 GCF_000696425.1 Galeopterus variegatus
ACAAAAAGAGGAGGGAAAGTTTGGAATGTCTTAGAGACTGTTTAAATGGTGGTGAGCAGAAAGCTTATGGAAATATGGACTGTAAAGACCATTCGAAGGAGGTCTCTGATAGAAATAAGGAGTTTATTGGAAACTGGAGCAAAGATCACCCTTGGTGTGTACTGGCAAAGAACTTGGCGGCAAGTTTAACAATAGAAGCTGGTAACATTCAGTGAAGCAAGCAAGGTGGCATTCCATAATGCAATTTGCAAGAAGTTAAGTCAACGCACCAACAAAAGCAAACATTCTCTCTCCTTACAGCAATTTCCTAGTATCTTCACATATCAAACCTGTCTGTTCTTTGAGCCAGCAACCTTGTTGTGTTACAATTCTTTATCTTACAACAGAGACTAGCCTGGGGAAAAATTTCCTGTCTTTTGCAAGGTTAACATTTTATATGTACTTTGAAGAGGTCAGGCCAAACCTGAACTCTAAGGCCTTGGAAAACCAAGCCCTGTGAAATTCATTTGCTTTATGTGTACTCCACAAGAGAATGTTTGGAACATTTTAGAGATTGGTTAAATGGATGACCATAAAGCTGATAGAAATGTTAACAGTAAAGGTCATGTGGATGATGATGTCTCAGATAGAAATGAGGAACTTATTGGGAATTGGACAAAAGATCACTCTTGCTATACCATAGCAAAGAACTTGGCTGCATTGTGTCCATGCCCTTGGACTTCGTGGAAGGTGGGACTTAAGAGTTGTGAACCAGAGCATTTGGCTGAAGAAATTACCAAGCAGCAAAGCATTAAGGAAGCTTCATGGTTACTTTTTTTTTTTTTTTCTTTTTTATTTATTGAATCAAAATCAATTATACATGTTTGGGGGATTGAACATTGACATATGTTGATTAAATCAATATTACTAGCTTATATATTATTACAAGTCATAATTATTCTTTATGCCCCTTGTCCAACCTCTCCCCTTCCCCCATTCCCTCCCCCTCCCCCCTCTAATTGCCCTCTCTCCTTCTGAAAGAGTAATCGTTACTCTGTTAATTTGTTGCCTAGATGATCTGTCCAATGCTGAGAGATTTGATCAGGTCCCCCAATATTTTCATAGACCAGATGCTTCTTCTGTCACTCTGAAATGGGTTTTGTGGAAAGAGACATCCTCTTCTTTTGTCTCTGCTGGTGACCCTTCTTGTGTGAAGGCTCTCCAGTTGTTGGCGGACCATCTGCGTGGTGGCTGTGGCATCTAGCTGCTTTTGCAACAGCCATGGTTATTGTGGTGGCTGTGGTGGGCCACCCACATGCAGGTGCTGTTTTTGGATTGCTCCTTGTCACTGGCAGTATGCCTGGTTGTGGGGTGTGTTTGGTCCCCTTCTCCATGCCTCTGGTCCCCGGGCAGGCCCCAAAGTACTGGCGCCATGTGCCTGGTTGTGGGAGAGGTGTTCAGTCCCCTTCTCCATGTTCCGGGTCCCTGATCAGGCCCCAAGGTGCTGGCATGGTGTGGCTGGTTGTGGGAGGGTGGTCCGGTCCCCTTCTCCATGACCTGGGACCATGGGCGGGCCCCGAGGCACTGGCTTGGTGTGCCTGGTTGTGGGAGAGAGGTCCAGTCTCCTTCTCCATGCCTCAGGTCCTTGGGTGGGCCCTGAGGCACTGGTGCAGTGTGCCTGGTTGTGGGAGAGAGGTCCAGTGCCCTTCTCCATGCCCTAGGACCGTGGGTGGGCCCCAAGGCGCTGGCTTGGTATGCCTGGTTGTGGGAGAGAGGTCCAGTCCCCTTCTCCATGCCCTGGGTCCCCGGGTGGGCTCTGAGGTGCTGGCATGTTGTGCCTGGTTATGGGAGGGTGGTCCAGTCCCCGACTCCATACCCCAGGTCCCTGAGTGGGGCCCAAGTTGCTGGCTCCATGTGCCTGGTTGTGGGAGGGTGGTCCAGTCCCCGACTCCATACCCCAGGTCCCTGAGTGGGGACCAAGTTGCTG
>NW_007726325.1:8564-14384 GCF_000696425.1 Galeopterus variegatus
TGTGCCTGGTTGTGGGAGAGAGGTCCAGTCTCCTTCTCCATACCTCAGGTCCTTGGGCGGGCCCTGAGGCACTGGTGCAGTATGCCTGGTTGTGGGAGAGAGGTCCAGTGCCCTTCTCCATGCCCTAGGACCGTGGGTGGGCCCCAAGGCGCTGGCTTGGTATGCCTGGTTGTGGGAGAGAGGTCCAGTCCCCTTCTCCATACCTCAGGTCCCCGGATGGGTCCTGAAGTGCTGGCTTGGTATGCTTGGTTGTGGGAAAGAGGTCCATTCCCCTTCTCCTTGCCTCAGGTCTCTGGGAAGGCCCCAAGGTGCTGGCTCCATGTGCCTGGTTGTGGGAGGGTGGTCCGGCCCCCTTCTCCGTGCCCTGGGTCCCTGGGCAGGGCCCAAGGTGCTGGCGCAGTGTGCCTGGTTATGGGAGAGAGGTCCAGTCCCCTTCTCCATACCTCAGGTCCCCGGATGGGTCCTGAAGTGCTGGCTTGGTATGCTTGGTTGTGGGAAAGAGGTCCATTCCCCTTCTCCTTGCCTCAGGTCTCTGGGAAGGCCCCAAGGTGCTGGCGTGCTGTGCCTGGTTGTGGGAGGGTGGTCCAGTCCCCTTCTCCTGCATGGGTTACTTTTAACAGCCTATTCTGAGTTATGGTGGCAAAGGTGTGATGGAAAGCCAGGATTTAAAAGGGAAGTAGAGCGTAAAGATTTGGAAAATTTGCAGCCTGGCCATTAGGTAGAGAAGTGGAGAGCAGGAGAAAAATGCAAGGGTGAAGCAAATAAACTGGTTGCTAAAGACATTAGTTTGGTGATGAGGCAGCCAGATGCTAAGAACCAGGACAATGGGGAAAAAGCCCTAAAGGCATTTGAGAAGCCTGGAAGGGTGCCCCACCCATCACAGGCCCTGAGGCCTAGAAGAACTATGTTGTCCTGGAGGACAGACCCGGGGTGCAGCTGCCCTCAGGAACCTGTTCCCTGCATCGCAGCTGCTCTGGCTGGAGCAGCCCTGCCTCAAGTGGCTCCAAGTGTGCTTTGGGCAGCAGCTCTGGAGAGTAGAAGCCTGAAACCTTGGTAGCATCCAGGGTATGTTAAGTCTGCAGGCCGACAGGACAGGAGAGCAGTGGAGGCCTGGCAGCCTCCACCCAGATTTCAGAGGATGTATGGAAAAGCCTGGGAGCCCAGGCAGAGACCTGCAGCAGGGGCAGAGCTGCCACAGAGGTCATCTACTAGAGCAATGCCGAGCAGAAAAGTGGGGTCAGAGCCCTCACTGAGAGCCCCCACCAGGGAAATGTCTAGTAGAGCCAAGGCAGCGGGGCTGCCACCAGGACCCCAGATCTGAAAGGCCACTGGCGACGTGCAACACTGGCCTGGAAAAGCCACAGGCAGCAGCATGGCTCAATGGGCTGCACGTCACAGAGCTGTGGGAGCAAGGGTGCCCAAGGCTTTGGGGGCCCGGATGCCCCATTGTGCCCAGGATGCAGGACTTGGAGTCAAAGAAGATTATTTGGGAGCTTTAAGACATAATGTCTGCCCTGCTGGCTTTTGGACTTGTTTGGGTCCTGTTTCTCCTTTCTTCTGGTCTATTCCTCCCTTTTGGAATGGGATGTGTACCCAATGTCTGTTCCACCATTGTATCTTGTAAGTAAATAAATTCGCTTTTGATTTTTACAGGTTCACAGCTGGAAGGACTTTTGCTTTTGCTCTCATATGAGACTTTGGAATTTTAAGTTGGTGCTGGAACAAGCTAAAACTTTGGGGACTGTTGGGATGGAAAAATTGTATTTTGTATGTGAGTGGGACATGAGTTTTGGGGGATCAGGGGCGGGATGATGGAGTTTAGATGTGTTGTCCCCTCCAAAACTCACGTGGAAATTTGATCCCCAGTGTGGCAGTGCTGGAAACTGATTAAGTCATGGGATTGGATCCCTCATGAATGGATTAATGCTCTTCCTGAGGGAGGGGGGGATTAATGAGTGAGTTCTCATTCGGGAGCTGGTTTGTGTTTTTTTTTTAAGGGGATGTTAATCCTTGACTTTGTGTCATCAGCACCACGCTCTCCCAAGTGAGCCACAGGCTGGCCCTGAAAGCTGGTTGTTCAATAGATCCTGGCACCTCCTCTCTCTCTCTCTTGCTTCCTCTTGCCATGTGATCTGCTTGTACCCACCAGCTGCCTGCCACTTTCTGCCATGAATAGAAGCAGCCCGAAGCCCGTGCAAGATGCAGCTGTCCCAGAATCGTAAGCCAAATAAACCTCTTTTCCTTATAAATTACCCAGGCTCACGTATTTCTGTTATAGCAACAGGAAACGGACTCATACAGGTGGGAATCAAGAATTTCTATTTTGAGCTGGCCAGTTAGCTCAGTTGGTTAAGGCACAGTGTTGATAACACCAAGGTCAAGAGTTCAGATCTACAGGCCAGCTGAAAAATAATTTAAAAATAGACTGACACAGACAGCGTTTCCATGCAGGTGGTCCGCCATAGGCACTGCTGCCTCAAGGGCAGCTCAGTGCCACAGCAGCAGCCATGGCCACCGCACAGGTGGCCCACCGACCACTCAGCTGCACTGACATGAGGACAGTCATCAGCGGAGCCCAGAGAAAGAGTAATGGATATTCAACACTGTACCCCACAGATATATATAATCAATAAAGTTTCAATTTTTAAAAAAAGAAAGAAAGAAAACCACATGCCCAAGCCACACAGACTTATGACAGTCACCAGAAAATTGAGCTTCAGACGTGTTTGTGTTCAAGCTAATTTTTCAACAGGCAAGAGTAGTTTCTTTTTTTAATTGATGAACTTAACTTTTTTTTTTTACAAGAGATTTTATCTGTCCCCGCCTCTGTGTAGAACTTCTATGAGCACCATACCCCAGACAGTTTTCTGTGTCTTCATCAGGTTCCCCCAGAGCCTTTTACAGAAACAAATTACTGGCAACACCGAGGGTTGCGATCCCGTTGCCGGTCCTGGTCCGGTACGGGGGCAACACTGAGGGTTGCGATCCGTTGTCGGACACGGAAAAAGACAAAAAAAAAAAAAAAAAGAAACAAATTACAGAACTATTTGCACGCTGAAAATTATATTTCTAAAAAGTTCCCAGGTAATGCTGGTGCTGTTGCAGTAAAATCCTCTACCACTGAGCTATACCTCCAGGCTTGTGCTGTTTTAACTCACTTTGGGAACCACTGTTTTAGAGCATCTTACCAGATACTTAAGTAGGCTTGCCTCTTTTAGTCCTCCTTCATTTCAGTCCAGCCTACGGAGAGCTGCCAGTACTAATCTTCCTAAAGTACAGTTTCATTATATCATTACATTAATCAAAAACTTTCAGTAATTCCTCATTGCCCCACATATAGAAAGTTCACACTCTTGCATGGCTTCAGATAGAATTCTATAAATCTAAGGGAAATAGCTCATTTGGCCCAGACAATAGTTCTTTTTGGATTACTAATTGATATTTTTTCTTTTTGTTTTTTGTCTCTCTTTTAATAACTGCTTTACTGAGATGTAGTTGCACATAATAAAATTCACTTTTTTTGGTCTGGCCTGTGGCTCACTTGGGAGAGTGCAGTGCTGATGACACCAGGGCCACGGGTTCGGATCCCATATAGGGATGGCCGGTTTGCTCACTGGCTGAGCGTGGTGCGGCCAGTCTCAAAAAAGGACAAATAAATAAATAAAATAAAGTGTTCATCTCCAGCTTTCTACCTGTGCTGCCACCATGGTGCCAGTGAAAAAGCTTGTGGCAAAAGGGCCAAAAAAAGAGGCAGTTTCTGAAGTTCACCCTTAACTGTACTCACCCTGTAGACGATGAAATCATGGATGTTGCCAATTTTGAGCAGTTTCTCCAAGAGAGAATCAAAGTGGATGGAAAAGCTGGGAATCTCAGTGGAGGGGTTATAACCATCAAAATGAGCAAGAACAAGATCACTGTAACTTCTGAAGTGCCCTTTTCCAAAAATATATAGATAAAATTTGAAATATCTCACAAAAAAAAATTTGAAAAAGAATAATCTATGTGATTGGGTGCCCATAGTTGCTAACAGCAAAAGAGAGTTGCAAATTACATTACTTCCAGATTAACCAGGATGAAGAAGCAGAGGAAAATGAGGATGAAAACTCATTTATCTGGAATATTTTGTATGAGTTCTTGAATAAAACTTGGAAACAAACAAAAAAAAAGTGTACAACTCCATGATTTTAGTATATTCATAGAGTTGTGTAACCATCACCACAATCAATTTTAGAATATTTTCATCAACCCCAAAAGAAACCCCATACCCATTAGTAGTCATGTCATGTTCTATTCTTTCCCCCCACCCCGTCCCCCAGTCCTAGGCAACCAGTAATCTATTTTTCTTTTTTCTTCCTTTTTTTTCATCAAAAACATACTCTTTTTTTTTTTTTGGCAGCAGGCCAGTAAGGAGATCTGAACCTTTGACTTTGATGTTATAACACTGTGCTGTAACTAACTGAAATAACTAGCCAGTCCCTAAAAACATTCTCTTTGACAGTAATCATTTTCTGCTTGTATGGATTTCCCTACTCTGGATATTTCATAAAAATGGAATCATACAATATGTAGCCCTTTGTGACTGGCTTCCTTCACTTAGCATAATGTTTTCAAGGTTTATCTATGTTGTAGCATGTTATCAGTACTTCATCTTTTTAAATTGCTGAATAATATTCCATTGTATGGATATACCACATATTTATCATTGATGAACATTTGGGCTGTTTCTCCTTTCTTTTGGTGGCTGGATGGTAAGGGGATCTGAACCTTTGACCTTGGTGTTACAACACTGTGTTCTAACCAATCGAGCTAACTGGCGAGCCCTTTTCCACTTTTTGGCTACTATAATAATGCTGTTATGAATATTTGAGTACATACTGATTGGTATCTTAATATAAAAAATCCATTCCTAAAACAAAAACCCCTAAACTCCCAAGACACAGAATTTTTGTGCCACTTATTTATTTATTTTTTGGTGGCTGGACAGCATGGGGATCCAAACCCTTTGACATTGGTGTTATAACCAAGGTTATAACCAACTGAGCCAACTGGCCAGCCTGTGCCACTTATTTAAAAATTAGCATATGCTATCTCGTATTTGCATTTTTCTTCTAATGAAATGTTGTATCTTCTCCAATAAACTGGTAGTTTCATGAGCAGAGTCCACATCTTATTCCTCTGTGTATCTCTAGCATTTGACATAGTGACTTATATACCCATAAATGTTGATAATTACAGTTGCCTTTCTTCAAATATAAAGCTTTGCCTGGGAAGAAAAGATAACATTCTGCCTTAAAAGCTTGGGATGAGGGCCGGCCTGTGGCTCGCTCGGGAGAGTGTGGTGCTGGTAACACCAAGGCCATGAGTTTGGATCCTATATAGGGATGGCCGGTTCGCTAACTGGCTGAGCGTGGTGCTGCCCCTTACCGGTCATCTTTAAAAAAAAAAAAAAGCTTGGGATGAACCCTCACATAAACTCGTATGGACAAATGTTTTTTGACAAGGGTGCCAACACCATTTAATGGGGAAAGGATGGTCTTTTCAACAAATGATGCTGGGAAAGTAGATATGCACATGCAAAAGAGTGAAGTTGAACTGTTATCTTACATTGTACAAAAAATTAGGTGTCTTGGGCAGTGCTGGTCCACGCCCTGTTTCTGCATGCCTCGTAGTCATGCCTTGAAAAATTGAGGAAATCAAGAACTTTCTGTTCACAGCTAGGTGAAAGGATGCCAAATCTGTCAAGATCAAGAAAATTAAAGGTAGGGAAAAAATGGCGACGGGTCTGGAGCGCCCGCGTCAGGAAACAGCGCGATCCTGAGA
>NW_007726325.1:18770-51560 GCF_000696425.1 Galeopterus variegatus
CATAATAATCATATACATTGTATATTGACAAAATAAAAATTAAAAAAAAAAAAAAGAAAATTAAAGTTAATGTGAAGCTTAAAGTTCGATACAGCAGGTACTTTTATACCTTGGTCATCATAGACAAAGAGAAGGCAGAGAAACTGAAGCAGTCCCTACCCCCAGGTTTGGCAGCGACAGAGCTGGAATGAAACTGACACACTGACTTGAATTGTATTAAAATTTTAAAAATTAAAAAAATAAACTCAAAACAGGGCTGGTCAGTTAGTTCAGTTGGTTAGAGCACAGTGTTGTAACACCAAGGTCAAGGGTTTGGATCCCCTTACAAGCAAATTGCCCCCCCCAAAAAAGATTAATTCCGTATGGACCAAAGACCTAAATGTAACAGCTAAAATTACAAAACTTTTAGAAGGAAACATGGGGAAAGCTTCATAACATAGGAGTCGTCAATGATTTATTGGATATGATACCACAAGCACAGGTGACAAAAAAAAAAAAACATAAATTATCAAAAGAGTGAAAAGGTAACTCACAGAATGGAAGAAAATACTTGCAAATCATATATTTGATAAGGTATTAATATCCAGAATATAAGGGCTGGCCCGTGGCTTACTTGGGAGAGTGTAGTGCTGCTAACACCAGGGCCACGGGTTCGGATCCCTATATAGGGATAGCTGGTTAGCTCACTTGGAAGAGTGTGGTGCTGACAACACCAAGTCAAAGGTTAAGAGCCCCTTACTGGTCATCTTTTTAAAAGAATATATTTAAAAAACAACAAACCTCCTACAACTCTACTACAACAAAAATAAACAAGCTGATTAAAAACTAAGGAAAAAGACTACGAAATATCTCTGAAAAAAGATATACAAATTACCAATAAGCACGTGAAAAGATGCAACATCACTAATAATTAAGCAAATGTAAATCAAAACCACAATGATATACCACTACTCACCCATTGGGATGGCTATTATCAAAAAAACAGAAAATAAGTGTTAGTGAGAATGTGTAAAAACTGGAATCCTTATGCACTGCTGTTGGGAATATAAAATGATGCAGCAGCAGTTGAGGAAGAAGGTATGGTAGTTCCTTAAAAAATTAAATATAGAATTACCAAATGAGATCCAGTAATCTCATTTCTGTGTACATATCCAAAGGAATTAAAATCAGTATGTCACAGTTGGTTAGAGCATGGTGTTACAACACCAAGGTCAAGGGTTCAGATCCCTGTACTGGCCAGCCACCAAAAATAAATAAATTAATTAAATAAAATCAGTATATTGAAGAGATACCTGCATTCCATGTTAATTTCAGCACTACTCACAATACCCAAGATATAGAAGCAACTTAAGTGTTTATCAGCAGATGAATGAATAAAGGAAAAATGGTATTTATACACAATGGAATACTATACAGCCTTAAAGAAGGAAGGAAATTCTGTCATTTTTGACAATATGCATGCACCTGGAGGCCATTACACTAAGTGAAATAAGCTAGGCACAGAGAGACAAATACTGCACGATCTCACTTATATGTGGAATCTAAAAAAGTCAACTTCATAGAAACAGAGAGTAGAAAGGTGGATACCAGAGGCTGGAGGTGAGTGGGTAAAGGATGGGGAATGGGGAGGTGTTGACCAAAGGGTACAAAGTTTCAGTTAGACTAGAGAAATAAATTTTAATGATCTATTGTACTCCATGGTAACCACAGTTAATAAAAATGTATTGCATCTTTCAATGTTGCTAAAATAATAGATTTTAAAATTCTTTTTTTTTTTTTGTCTATTTTCGTGACCGGCAACGGACCGCAACCCTCAGTGTCGTGCCCGTACCGGACCGGGACCAGCAACGGGATCGCAACCCTCGGTGTTGCCCCCGCTCCTCGCTCAGCCAGTGAGCGGCCGGTCCGTATGTGGGATCTGAACCCTCGGCGGGAGCACCGCCACACTTCTCAAGCAGCGCACTGTAGCAGTGCGCCACCGGGCCGGCCCCAGGATTTTAAAGTTCTTGACCACAAAAAAAAAATAAGTTGGTGAGGTAATGGATATATTAATTAGCTTGATTTAATCTTTCTACAATGTATACATATAATAAAATATCACATTACCCCATAAATATATACAATTATTATTTGTCAATTTAAAAAATAAATTAAAAAAAATTAATGATGCAACAATTCCACTTCTGGGTATATACCCAAAATAATTGAAAGCAAGGACTCAAACAGATAGTTGTACACCAATGTTTATAGCAGCATTATTCAATAGTCAAAAGGTAGAAAGAACTCAAGTTTCCACAGATGGATGAACGGATAAACAAAATATGGTACATATGTACAGTGGAATATTATTCAGCCTTAAAAAGGAAGGAGATTCTGATACATACTCCAGCATGGATAAACCTTTAAAACATAATACATGAAATAAGCCAGACACAAAAGGATAAATATTGCATGATTCCACTTACATGAGGTACCTAGAGTTGTTAAATTCATAGAGACATAAAGTAGAATAGTGGTTGCCAGAGGCTGAGGGGAGGGAGGAATGGGGAATTATTGTTTAATGGGTATAAAGTTTCTATTTGGAATGATGAAAAGTTCTGGAGATGGATAGTGGTGATGGTTGCACAACAACGTGAATGTACATAAGGCCAATGAACCTAAAAATGGTTAAAATGATAAATTTTATGTTATGTATATTTTACCACAATTTTAAAAAATAAAAAAGTAAAAGCTTGGGATGAGGTGTTGCAAGGAAGCCTAATGAGAGCCTGTATAAAAAGCCCTGGGACTTAGTTTTATATAAAGACAAAAATCTAGCTGTCTAGTGTGGGTAATGAGGTTTTGTTGATTTTTTTTAAAAAAATTCTATTTAGCAATAAGATTGCTTGGTCTATATTCTAGTCTCGATATATCTGAAGCCTCATTGTTGTAGTATCTAAGTGCTTTCCTGTGCTTTTCAGATGGGAAATATGAGATTGTATCTTTCTTAATCAAAGATACAAAATTGTGGAATACTAAATTACCAAGTGCTATTTTACACTATTTTTCCTTAAAATCAATCGCCTTTCTAACGTTAACTTAATAAAATACCATGCTGATAGGTTAAAGTTGTGTAAGAATGCATAGTCTTGTTAATAACATCAAAATCATACAAAGGAGAATAAAATATATTTGTGTCAAATTCTGGGCACACTGTTTTTGCTGAAACGTTTATATGATGAGCATGTCTACTGCTACTTTGGATTATGGTTTTTTTGTTTTGTTTTTTTAAAGATGACCAGCAAAGGTATCTTAACCCTTGGCTTGGTGTTGTCGGCACCACGCTCAGCCAGTGAGCTAACCGGCCATCCCCTATATGGGATCCGAACCCGTGGCCTTGGTGTTATCAGCACTGCACTCTCCCGAGTGAGCCACAGGCCTGCCCTTGGATTATGATTTTATTCACAGCTCTCATGCAGAGAAACCTGGCCTCTGTAAGGTCTCCTGAGAGTGCCTAAATCATGGTGCTTGCTAACTTTAGAGGGCACATGTGAATTTTTTTGCATATGTACCCCTAAGTCTCTGAGAAGAGGGACTTAAAGCTCGATTGTTCACCCAGGAAAGGAACCATTCCTTAGTATGGTGCAGCTGAATGGTCAGCTATAGAGAGGTGAAAGTGGGTGAGAATCTTCTCTCCTGGGAGCACCAAGAAAGAGAGAAATATTTATGTTACTTATAGGGCAAAACCTGCAGTAGTCACTCTCAGTTTGCCCTTCAGAATTTGGTCTTAACCCTAGTGAGGAAAGTTTTAAAACTGAGCTCCTCTAAGTAATCCCACAGGGGGCTTGTAGAGCAGTAGAGACAGAGTGGTAATTTCCTCAATAACAGCAACATCCAGGAGAATCAGAAACTATGGTTGTATCTTGGTATATCAGACAGGGTCTTAACAGGAAACAAGTGGTTACTAAGAGTTTGATGAAAAGATATTTACAAAAGTCAAAGGAAGATGATAAAGGCTAACAACAGCAGGGAACTGTTGGTACCTCCAGGCTTGAAGAGGTAAGGGGATCAAGATTAATGACATCCTGAAAGAGCTATAGCAATAGCTACAGCTATAACTAAGTGGGAGAGCTACTGGACAGGAACTATGGACTTCGGCAGAAAAATGCAGCTTTTTTGACCCTTGGCCATTTCTCCTGCCAGAGCCTCCTATTGGCCACACTCACCTGCAGTCTAGAACTTAAGGAAGTCCTATTAAGGTAGAGACATTGTATACTACTAGCATCTCAAGGCACAAGACAGAGTGGACAAGGTTGATGAGTGGATTTGGAAGAACAAACAAAGAATATCTGGCCAATTTAATGAAACATGATTTATGAAATTCTAAATGAATATTAATAATTGACATAATTGACGTGTTAAGTAAGTAAAAGTTAGTTGTGAATTTCAATTGACAGAAAGTCTTCACGTTGGCCAGTTCAAGGTCTTTGAGACAACTAGAAGGGGATTTTGAAGGATGGCTTCTAAAGGGTTTGGAATCTTTGCATTGGGGCCCAGTAATTCTAGGAGTGAAAGGAATAACTATTGGGATGGTCAGCAGAGGGCAGTCTACTGGAAAGGTGACTGGTGTCTTGATTGTGAAGTGTGAAGGCCCTACTAGCCGTGTCTCACTTGTAGCTACATATCCCTTGAACAGAGTGGAATTACTAGGTTTCTTCCTAAAAAAGCTCCCACCTAAAGAACCTCTGTGCCTGATAGGAACTTAAGACAAGGAACCATATTCTGTGCTATGGAAACCAACTTTCCACTCCATGCTGCAGATATTCTGAAAGCCACAATGGTGGAGATTCTGATCTGTTTTTAAAATCTGAAATAACAGAGAGTGCATTAAAATCAATTCTGTGGTGCCCACTGGCCTGGAGCTAAGTTTAGAAGTTTGTAGATCTAAATGCTGCTTTCCACTGTTGCTGCTAAAGCTCCTCATTGGGGGGAGAGGGGGGCTACGTGGGAGGAGCTAAACAAGATGGGAAGGGCAGAGCTCAGTGAAAGCAAAAAAAAAAAAAAAACGGCAAAATGATCTCAGAGATAGGAGTGTGTATTTCACAAAAAGAGTTAAATGAGAGGCTTGGGTAGAATACGCAATGGCAAGAAACAGGAAAAAAAGCCTCAATAGTTGGCAAAACACAAGGTCGGGAAAGGGCTGCAAGAAAAAAAATTTCTCTGCATTTAGAAGAACGGGAAATTTGAACATGAAGAGCACAATAGTAACTAGCAGTATCCACAAAAAGGAAGACCTGAGCATGCATTTCAAATGTTGGTGATTATTATCAGGGATTAGCAAAGCAATAGTATGACCTACTGCATTTTTTTTTTTTTACTTGAATCAACGCATCAAAACTTTTAGGAACATCAGAAGAGTTACCTAATGAACTTTCCTCCATTTAATCTAAAAATAATTTTACAATCTTCACATATATAATGTTTATGTACATTATATATTATAATTTTTTTTGGCTGCTGGCCAGTACAGGGATCCCAGTCCTTGACCTTGGTGTTATAACACTGTGCTCTAACCAGCTGCGCTAATCAGCCAGCCCTATATTCTGAAATTGTGTGGCGTTTTAGATCTAAGCCTCATGTCTAATATAGTATACTCAAATGTAGTCAGATCTCTTTTACACTCTTCAAAATACTGAGGATTCAATGAGCTTTCGTTCATGTGGGTTATATCTGCCAACATTGTGTTAGAAATTAAAACTGAGAAATTATTCAAACATTTACTAATAAATAACTGTAATAAATACATCACATGCTTATATAAATATGTTTAGTAAACAATAACTATATTTTTCAAAACAAAATCTCTCTAATGCCTGGCTTAATAGAAAACAGCTGTATTTTCCTGTCAGCTTTTGTCTTTTTTTTTTTTTTTTTTTTTTTTTAAAAAGATGACCGGTAAGGGGATCTCAACCCTTGGCTTGGTGTTGTCAGCACCACGCTCAGCCAGTGAGCCAACCAGCCATCCCTATATGGGATCCGAACCCGGGGCCTTGGTGTTATCAGCACCGCACTCTCCTGAGTGAGCCACGGGCTGGCCCCTGTCAGCTTTTGGATTCTAAATATTGTGTATGTTGTTTTGGTTGAAGTCCATGAAGAAAATCTAGCCTCATACAGATATGTAGTTGAAAAGGGGAGAAATATTTTATTTATTTATTATCTTTTTTTTTTAAAAGATGACCAGTAAGGGGATCAACCCTTGACTTGGTGTTATCAGCACCATGCTCTCCCAAGTGAGCAACCAGCCATCCCTATATAGGGATCCGAACCCGTGGCCTTGGTGTTATCAGCACCACACTCTCCCAAGTGAGCCACGGGCCGGCCCTAATATTTTAATAGCTTTTTCAGATAATTGTGGATATTCTTTGATACTGCTCTAAAACTAGACAAGTAGTGGTTTCTTAAAGGTTAGTTGCAATCTAGAATCTGAAATTTTATCAGTGAACTTTCTATATTATGTTACATTAAAATCCATTGGCCAGGGCCGGCCCGGTGGCACATGCTACAGTGTGCCGTTTGGGAGCGTGGCAGCGCTCCCGCCGAGGGTTCAGATCCCACATACAGACTGGCCTCTCACTGGCTGAGCGAGGTGTGGTCGCAACACCGAGGGTTGCGATCCCGTTGCTGGTCCTGGTCCGGAACGGGCGCGACACTGAGGGTTGTGATCTGTTGCCGGTCACGAAAAAAGACAAAAAAAAAAAGGACAAAAAAAAAAAATCCATTGGCCGGTCTTAAACCTTGAATGGATCTTTTACCAATGCGTGATTTTGTAACATAATGCATTTTTCATTTGGAAAATATTGGTTCACTGATTTACGCAGCTCTTCCAAATGTTGACACATTTCATTGCTCAATATCAAACAATCACGTTTGTTATTACCACCATCAATTTCATCAGAAAATTCTGTAAGTATTGGGAGCGGTCAAATCATGGTAGCAAATGTTTTCTAAAATTCTAATTTTTAGAGCCGGCCCGGTGGTGCACTGGAGAGTGTGCCACTTGGGAGCGCGGCGGCGCTCCCACCGAGGGTTCGGATCCCATGTGGAGACCGGTTCCCGCTCACTGGCTGAGCGCGGTGCGGGCGCAACACCGAAGGTTGCGATCCCGTTGCTGGTCCCCGGTACGGGCGCGACACCGAGGGTTGTGATCCCGTTACCGGTCAGTAAAAAAAAAAGACAAAAAGGAAAAAAAAATTCTAATTTTTAGTTGAAAGTTGAATTTTATCATTGGCAACAAAATCTGTCAGTTGTTTTCCTGAAATGACAGGCTCACCTAATTCGTATTTGATGAAATATCTGCCAAATACTCAAGTCTACATAAACATAGCTTCTTTCAATCATTATCTCAAGTAAAAATGGGTGTTTCATGAATAAAGTGGTTAGTTCAGCTCGCAATTCAACCAAATGCAAAAGTGCTTTACCATGTAGTATACTTCTCATCTTATCACACAGAATATCAAGAACACTTGTACTCATATATTGAGGCTTAATAAAATTAATAATTTCTACTGCTTCATCAAGGACACTCTGAAGTACAACTGGCATTTTTAAAACAGTGAGTGTGTGGCATTAACATAATTGTTACTAGTAAAGTAACTGTACATTAGTTTGCCCACTATTTTTTTTTTTTTTTAAAGATGACCGGTAAGGGGATCTTAACCCTTGACTTGGTGTTGTCAGCACCACGCTTACCCAGTGAGCAAACCGGCCATCCGTATATGGGATTCGAACCCGTGGCCTTGGTGTTATCAGCACTGCACTCTCCCCAGTGAGCCACAGGCCGGCCCTACCCACTATTGTTTTGAAACACTGGTGCAACAGGCATGGCAGATCAACCCCCTAAAACATCTCAGGGATTCCCCAGATGTCTGCCTATTTTTTTTTTTTTTTTTTAAAAGATGACTGGTAAGGGGATCTTAACCCTTGACTTGGTGTTGTCAGCCCCACGCTCTCCCAAGTGAGCGAACTGGCCATCCCTATATGGGATCCGAACCCATGGTCTTGGTGTTATCAGCACCACACTCTCCCGAGTGAGCCACGGGCCGGCCCTACCCACTATTGTTTTGAAACACTGGTGCAACAGGAATGGCAGATCAACCCCCTAAAACATCTCAGGGATTCCCCAGATGTCTGCCTATTATCGTCTGAGATTAATTCTCTCCATTTCTGCTAGAATGTAAATTCCACAATTCCAGGGGTTTTTATCTCTTGTTCAGTGATATGCCTCCAGGGCCTAGATCATGCATGGCATATAGTAGGCATTCAATAAACACTCATTTAATTAATTTGTTTTTTTTTTTTTTTAAAGATGACCGGTAAGGGGATCTTAACCCTTGACTTGGTGTTGTCAGCACCAGGCTCAGCCAGTGAGCTAACCGGCCATGCCTATATGGGATCCGAACCCGTGGCCTTGGTGTTATCAGCACCGCACTCTCCCGAGTGAGCCACGGGCCGGCCCTAATTAATTTGTTAATGGAGTTAATCAGAAGAGCCTCTGATATGCATCATTGGAAACTCATTTTTGAAATTTTAATTATTTATTTATTTTTGGTGGCTGGCCGGTACTGGGATCTGAACCCTTGACCTTAGTGTTATAACAATCCTCTCTAGCCAACTCAGCTAAGTTGCCAGCCCTGAAAATTTATTTATTTATTTTATTTTATTTTTTTAAAAGATGACCGGTAAGGGGATCTTAACCCTTGACTTGGTGGTGTCAGCACCACGCTCAGCCAGCGAGCTAACCGGCCATCCCTATATGGGATCCGAACCCGGGGCCTTGGTGTTATTAGCACTGCACTCACCCGAGTAAGCCACGGGCCAGCCCAAAAATTTATTTTTTAATAGGTAAAATATACAACAGGATAGAAGGTGAAAAGTCTCCTATTTTGCTTCCCCCAAAGCCTTAAATTACTTTCTCAGAGATAACCACTATTGTCAGTTTTTTATGAATTTTCCAGCAATATTTTATGGGTTCACAAGCATTATATACACAAGCACATTCATTTCTTCTCTCACACATATGGTTACATACTATACACAATATGGACTGCATAGTGTTTTTTGAAAAGTGAACTTTTTGTTTTGGAATAATTTTAGATTTACAGAAAAGTTGCAAAGATACTACAGAGATTCTTGTATATTCTTTCCTCAGCTTCCACTAATGTTAACACCTTATGCAACCATAATGCTGTTAAAATTGAGAAATTAACATCG
The DNA here is from genome assembly GCF_000696425.1 of Galeopterus variegatus. Taxonomy (NCBI): domain Eukaryota; kingdom Metazoa; phylum Chordata; class Mammalia; order Dermoptera; family Cynocephalidae; genus Galeopterus; species Galeopterus variegatus. The sequence continues at coordinate 28,020 of NW_007726325.1, forward strand.
CTACAGACTATTAACTAAATTACAGAACTTATTCAGATTTCACTAGTTCTTTCCTTTCGGTTCTAGGATCCAATCTAGGATAACAAATTGTATTTAGCATGGTGCTTTTTTTCACTTAAAATGTGAAAAACTCTTGGCTGGTCTGAAGGTAGTGAGTTTTCTTAATTGATTGTTCACAGTCAGTTACAGATTGAACTGTTTGTTCTACTCTTTCCCACCTTCTCACTACCGCACTTGGCTAGTGCTTAAAAAAAAGTATCTTGAAGATTGTCTCTTATCAATTAATAGGCAATTGTCTCATTCTCCGGAAAGACTGTAGAATGAATTCCTAGAAGCGGAATTGCAGAGTTAATGGCTATGTGCATTTAAAAATTACTAAAACCGGGGCTGGCCCCTGGCTCACTTGGGAGAGTGTGGTGCTGGTAACACCAAGGCCATGGGTTTGGATCTCTATATAGGAGTGGCCAGTTAGCTCACTTCGGAGAGCGTGGTGCTGACAACACCAAGTCAAGGGTTAAGATCCCCTTACCGGTCATCCTTTAAAAAAAAAAAATTACTAAACTCCTCTTCCTCAGTAGAAATGACCAGTTCCTTCTAACTGTTCCCCTGTGATGTGAGTGCTGCAAGTTTCTTCAGTTTCATGATCAGGATTGGGGACTGAATGAAAGTGATAAATGTAAAGCACTCAAAAATTTGCTTGCACACCTCAAAATAATTTGCTTTATATACCGGCACAAAAAGATTTTTAGAAAGTACCGGCACAAATACATACAGAATTGCATGATTTACATTATACCAGTAATTCACTGTACCATGACGTTTGTACTGTACACCAGTATAGTTGACTCCTCTTAGGACCACTAGGGGGCTCTGCTAGAAGGGTTTTTATAATTTATGTCAGTCCACTTGGGGAAATGTTTTGAGATGATATATTAGAATTCTAAACTCTTAAAACTTGAAAGAGATAACCTAATCCAGCTTCTTTACTTCGCAGATGAGGAAACCAAAGCTGGCCAAGAGAGCTGGCCTGGGATAGAACTGAAACGAAAAAATCTCCCCTTGGTTCCCAGGACAGAAGTTCAATAAATTCCCTTTTGCCACGTGCCTACACCGAATGATTCACTACCAGTAGCTGTTACCCTTTTTGCAGCTACAATTTTAGCTACTTTTACTAAGACCATACATTTGTGATATTTTTATAGTAGTATGTTTTACTGATTGGTCAGGTTAGAAGTTGATGGAGTATAAACTTCTAAAACAACACCTTTATTACTTATTCCAAAATGTTCTATTCAAAGTACCTCTTGGCACCAAAACTGTACGACTTACTGTAAACTCTAGCAACCACTTTCACATTGCCTTTCAAAGTTACCTTGTACGTAAAGCATTTGACTTATCTTTCATTTTTTGCGGCTGGCCTGTATAGGCATTCGAACCCTCGAACCTGGTGTTACAATCTGTGTTCTAACCAACTGAACCAACCGGCCAGTCCTGTGTCTTTTTTTTTTTGACTCTTACCTTTACTCATTTATTCATTCAATATTTAATGTAATGAGTGCCTACTAGCATCAGACACCTTTGTAGGCCCTAGGCTTACAGAAGTAAAGCTCTTCCCTCCCCCACCCCGTGGCCTCAAGAAGCTGCTATTCCTCCAATTTCCACTTTAATATATACGAATTTTCACGTCTTCGTCCAGTGGTTCTCACAGTGTGATCCTTGATACTGGCGGCGGCAGCGGCAGCAGCAGGGAGCTTGTTAGAGACGTAAATTCTTAGGCCCATCCCACATTCTAGGGATGGGACCCAGCAATCTGTTTTTTTGTTTGTTTTTTAACAAGCTCTCCAGGGATTCTGATGCATACTCAAGTTTGAAAACCAAGGTTTTAGTTCCACAGCTCAGGATATCAACATAGGTCAAAGATGAACATCTGGCTTCTAATCCTACCTCAGGCCTCTCCGTGGAGTTCCTGTCTCGAGTACACCTGATGAGATCTAACAGTGACCATCCTTGATTCTATAATCTGTAGTACCTGAGATTACTGACATAACAGTGGAACTGTAATGGTTCCAGAACAGAAACGATCACGGTGGATTTTCTGGGGCTATACCGACCGAAAACGGGCCGGACCGAGTTCCGGGATAGCTTTCACACGCTAGACACAGCGGGGCACACCAAACCAGTGGGTTCTGGGTCTGCTGAGTCAGGGCGAACTCCAGCCGGCAAGGGCCCCGGGAGCTCGTCACGTTGGACTGAAGCCTTCGGTCTGAGCCTGGAAGCCCGGACCGGATCACACGGGTACAAAGAGGGGTGAAGGCGCAGGGGAGGACCCGGGAGGCCCGGGCAGGACTGGCCAGCGCGGAAGCCGCACCCTCCCGACCACAGACGCCGGCAGGGCGGGGCCGCGCGGCCGCAGCTCCGGCTGAGACGCGCGGCGCGGGGCGCGCTGGCGGATGAGTTGTGCGGACCTACGACGGGAGCGGCTGCGCCGCCGGGCCGGGTCAGCGTCGTGCGCATGCGCGGACCCGGCGCCATTTTGGTGGCCGGGCGCCGAGGTGATTCCACACTGAGGAGAGCGCGGCGGCCGGGGGTGGCAGTGGCAGCATTCGTGTCCTCGGGTCTGAATCGCCGAGGGAGGAGGCGGTGGAGGAAGAGGTGGCGGCGGCGGCGGCGGTGGTCGTAGCGGTGGCGGAGGAGGCGGGTACGAATCAGCTGCGGGCGGAGACATGGCCAACATCGCGGTGCAGCGAATCAAGCGGGAGTTCAAGGAGGTGCTGAAGAGCGAGGAGGTCAGAAATGAACTCCCGGACACCCCCCCAGACCCGGGCGGGAGGGTCCTCGCAGTGGCGGCCCCGATATCCCTGGCAGCCCCCGGCTGGACCTGCCTGCGGCCGCCCTTCTGCCTGTGGGGAAGCAGCAGTCTCCCCCTCCTTCCGCCGCCTTCCCCTCCCTTTCCAGGGCCCTGGGATGGACGATCTCGTGCACGGGTGGTCTGGGGAGGAACACGGTTTGGGGGGCAGATGGATCGGGGGCACTCCTCTGCGGGATGCGGGCTCTAGAAAGAACCCCGAGGCGGTGCCAACAGCTGGAAGCGTGTCTGTGGGGTAGGGAGGGAGCAGGCCGAGCCTGAGAAAACCCGGGAAGTGGATTGGGGGAAGGGGAAAGGTGGTAACTGGATCCGGAAAGCAGCGCTTCTCAAAGGCCCACACTTTTAAGGGTATTCTAGGTTATTGCCTGTCAGGCCTTCACTATCCTTTCATCAGGGAAGGAACGATGAGAGTCCTTAGGTATTAATGGAAGGAGGACATTCAGGGTTACTCCTTAGTGTTGGAGACAAGGGGAGGTATAATGGGATACTGTTTTATTGGAAGGGGGTGATTAGGGAATTTTCACCTGAGATAGGAAATTAATTCCAAATTAGATCATCTTTCCACCTACCCCGCAATTCCTAGGCCTCTTTATAAACAGCTAGAGCTTTTTGACTGGGCAAAGGCAAGTTTGGTGTATTAAAAGGATTTAAATATTTTTAACTAGGAAAAAATAGTGGATTGTATGGGTAGCTTATTTCAAAATACGGTTTACAAGTTACAGGTCAGAGTCTCTCCTAAGACAATACCTCTGTGACTCGTATTGTGCTGTGAAACTTCATTATGATGTCCCTCATAGATAACTTGATCTTACTTTTGAAAAATAAGCCTATTAAAAACGTGGGATTTTACCAGATTGGCACATTGTTATGTCTTCTTAATAAGTGAGTAGGTTTGTCCCGACATAATATCATATCCTCACATATCATACATTATTTAAAAATTTGTCTCCAGTTGCTGTTGAGTCCTGCAGAATTTAGATACACTAGTGCTGGCCACATTTATTTGTACAAAATATGCAAAATGCTCTAGTAATATGACTCAAAACTATGAAAGTGTTAATACAGTTTTTCATACCAAAAATAATCAAGAATGCCAGGTTGTTTTTCTCCTTTGAATTTAACAGAAAGAAATACTGAAAATGATTATTACTTTCAAGATTCACATACTGTTATTGAATGTATCATTGGCTTTTGTGTTTTTCTCTTGTGGTTGGTACTTTGATAATGTCAATAATAATTTGTGAATTTCAACATTCTATGTATGTGATGAGTAATTGATAAATCTGAGAGCACTTAAGCTTTATTTATTCCACTGAGTCTACAATGATCCTATATCTTTCCAAGTAGGCATGGAGAAAATAATTATTTAAAATTCAGAAATGACAAATACTAGCAGACTTATTGAATGTAGTAGTGTATAAGTAATGATGAGTTTCACAGAGCATGTGTATGAACTCTGACCTTTCTATTTGTTCATATGCCAAAACTCTGAATGGAAGGATGACTTTGTATTTTTATGGTACAATGCATAAGTAGAATCTTTAATGTCTGTACTGATATACAGTGAAACAGCGATTTTAACTTTTTATTTAATAAGTAAATGTACTCCAAGGTAGTTAACATATTTTTCCTAATGAAAGATTGCAACTAGTATTGTTGCCAACAGCATAAAACATTTCTTCTATAATATTGTTATACACACCTGTAACAATAGAATTCTTTTTTTTTTTTTTTTTTTTTTTTTAAAGACCGGTAAGGGGATCTTAACCCTTGACTTAGTGTTGTCAGCACCATGCTCTACAAGTGAGCTCACCGGCCATCCCTTTGTAGGGATCCAAACCTGTGGCCTTGGTGTTATCAGCACCACACTCTCCCGAGTGAACCACTGGCCTGCCCTACAATAGAATTCTAATGCTTTATTTTCTGTTATTTAAAAGTGGTAAGTTACTGCTTTGGTAGTACATATGGTCTCTCTTCTTTATATGAGATGACTTTTTACCATGATATTCTTAGTGCTTAAGTTGAAGATTACCAGAAATACTTGTGTTGCTCTAGTAATGCATATTAAGATAATATTGCTTTTTTTTTTTTTTAAAGGATGACCGGTAAGGGGTTCTTAACCCTTGACTTGGTGTTGTCAGCACCATGCTCTACCAAGTGAGCTAACCGGCCATCCCTATATGGGATCCAAACCCGTGGCCTTGGTGTTAGCAGCACCACACTCTCCCAAGTGAGCCACGGGCCGGCCCTGATAATATTGCTCTTTATACGTAAGGGATGATGAAGGCTTACTTCAAATAAGTGTCATAGTGTTTCAGAGGAAGAATACAGGATATGCAAACAGACAAGTTATTCTTTAAAGAAGAGTACCTTTATAAATCTGGAAGGAAACTTCTTCCAGGAAAGTAAGTTGCAAAGAACATTTAGGAGAGGATCAGATAATTTAGTCTTGGAATAAATATAACCAATAAACAGCTTTATTTTTACCAATATTTTCTTTCATTGGTATTTTAGTAGGCCTCATTCTATAAGTGGATTATGTTGATTATTTTGAACTCGTTGAAGAACTTGTAGGGCAGTCTATATGTTTCCTTTTTAAGTGTGTAAATGCAGTATTTTGAATGATATATCAAGTAATCAAGTATTTCATCATGTCACCTTATGTAAATCTCCACTTTATCCAAAGTTTATTTCATATGCTTTTGTTGACTAAGAATACTGGTTGATTTAAGGTCTGTTTTTGGCCTTTTAAGTGCCTTTGTAAAGATAGCTGACATTTGCTGAATTCTGGTTATGAGAGCTTATAAGCAGCCAATCTTAGAGCATATTGATTAAAATATAGCCTCCAAGACACATATGAAAAGCACGGTGCCGAATAATGTGGAGAAGACCACTATTTGTGCCAAAAGGAAGAAGAAATATGTGTATTTGCCCGTGTAGGAAAGATTCGTGAGAAATTGGTAAAATCGGGCCGGCCCGGTGGCGCATTGCTACAGTGTGCCGCTTGGATTATTCTTCAATTCTGAGAACTTTGCACAAAAGGCAGCCTAGAAGTGAGAAAAAAAATAGAATCAAGCAGAAATGAATCGCCTCAGTGTTTGAAAAAGTTAGAGGAAGCGGAGAAACTTTTCTTCACTACTTTCATTGTCACATGTTAATGATTCAGCCAGTGAGCGGGAGCCGGTCTGTATGTGGGATCCGAACCCTTGGACGGGAGCACCAGCCGCGCTTCCCAAGCGGCGCACTATCCAGTGCGCCACCGGGCCGCAGCCGCGCTTCCCAAGCGGCGCACTATCCAGTGCGCCACCGGGCCGGCCCCAATTTTATACTTATTTTCTGAGTTGAATTACATAGGTGAATTGTTGATTTGTGAGGATATAAAACCATAATCTTTATTTTATTCATAGGTTGTATTATTTTCTTATTATCAATTACTGCTGCTGTGAACAATTAATTGTCATTTGTAGAATGGGTCCCAGTATTGTTTGTTTATACATTATTGCTAATTCTTTTTTTTTTTTTTCCTTTTTGTCTTTTTTCGTGACCGGCAATGGATCACAACCCTCAGTGTTGCGCCCGTACTGGACCAGGACCGGCAACGGGATCGCAACCCTCGGTGTCGCGCCCGCACCTCGCTCAGCCAGTGAGCGGCTGGTCTGTACGTGGGATCTGAACCCTCGGCGGGAGCGCCGCCACACTCCCAAGCGGCGCACTGTAGCAGTGCGCCACCGGGCCGGGCCCCATTATTGCTAATTCTTAAGAACAGATATTTGAATTAGATTTCCTTTTTCTCATATGAGAGAATTGAGATTCAGAGAAGTTAGATTATTTGTCTGCAAAGATATAGCTTTGGGATTTGGATCTAGGCGTGCTTTTGTTTATATTGCATCACACTGTCATGACTTGTCAAGGATAGGCATACTTTTAATTATTTAAAAATAACTGAGCCTGGTTTGTATTACTGGATAAAGGTTTAAACAGAATCTAATTTAATCGTTAGTTTAAACTAATTATTACCTATAATTAATTTAAATATATACTTGCATTTCAAAATGCAAAATATTTTGAAATTTGAGGCTCAGTGAAGTAAAATGCCTTTAAATCAGTGCACATACTCTTGCTTATTCTTATGTTATGTTATCTGGCACCTATAATTTTTTCATACTGTAGCTGCACTTTAGTAACATTTTCTAGGGGCCGGCCCAGTGGCGCAGTCGGTAGAGTGCAGCGCTTGGGTGCGTGGCGGCACTCCCGCCGAGGGTTTGGATTCCATGTAGAAACCGGTCTTCTCACTGGTTGGGCGCTGTGCGGGTGCGACACCAAGGGTTGCAATCCTGTTGCCGGTCGCGGTGTGGGCGCGACACCAAGGGTTGCAATCCTGTTACCGGTCACGAAAAAAGACAAAAAAGGAAACAAAACATTTCCTAGTATTCTCATAGGGAATGTTAAAATCTATGGCATAAACAATTTGGTATCATGAAAATTACTATTGTACATTAAGGTTTCTTTCAGCATTTAAGTAAGTTTTTGTATCTTGTCACTTTAAATTTTATGAATTTAAGGAAAAACCAACTATTCCTGAACCCCAGTATGCTGCCACCTTTTAACTCAAGCCTAGTATTTCTTTTTTTGTCTTTTTTTGTGATCGGCCGCACGGCGCTCAGCCAGTGAGTGCACCGGCCATCCCTATATAGGATCCGAACCCGCGGTGGGAGCGCTGCTGCGCTCCCAGTGCCACACTCTCCTGAGTGCGCCACGGGCTCAGCCCTTGATCTAGATTATTCTATATAAAAGTAATTGCAAATCTCTAGAAGAAAGTTTTTTGATGTCTGTAGACCACTGTTTCTTAACCTTGGCACTATTGACATTTTGGGCAGATAATTCTTTGTTGTGAGTGGCTCTCCTATGCATTGTAGGATGTTTAGCAGCATCCATGAACTCTACCACTAGATGCAGGTAGCACTGCCAACCCTTCCCCCATGTCCCCCACTCCTTGCCAGTGTATCAATTAAAAATGTCTCCAGACTGCCAAATGCTGAGAACCACTGCTGTAGACAAAACGCTTTAGAAAAACATTCAAGACTATTAAATACATGAGAAGAGCATTTAAGACTATTAACTATGTCAGATGTGTAGTATAATTTATCTAAAGGATGAATGGACAGTAAAAGTACGAAAAACTACTGGCTTTGAATGTTTTGTTTTGAAAACATTAAGTTTGTTTCCCCTTTTTAGTGTTTTTCTTTTAAACTTTCTCCTTTTTGATTTAAAGAAAAAGGTAAAATTTCCTTACCAAAAATGAATGTAACCAGAATTTGAACAATTTTTTAGGAGTAGAAGTGTTTTTAACAGTTATGTGAGTTACAGTTCTGTGTAACTTAAGTAGTGGACCTTATGGGGTTCTGGAGTGGGTTCAACAAGGATAGCTTGGGGGCCGGCCCGGTGGCGCACTGGATAATGCGCCGCTTGGGAAGCGCGGCGGCGCTCCCGCCCGAGGGTTCGGATCCCACATACAGACCGGTTCCAGCTCACTGGCTGAGCGAGGCGCGGGAGCAACACCGAGGGTTGTGATCCCGTTGCCGGTCCCCGGTCTGGTATGGGGGCAACACTGAGGGTTGCGATCCGTTGCCGGACACGGAAAAAGACAAAAGAAAAAAAAAAAAAAACAAGGATAGCTTGTAGTTTGGGTAAAAAAAACAACAACAAAGCCTGTGCAAGTAATACTGTTTGGGATACATTTCTTGTTCTACTTTACTGTTGTAGATTTTGACTTCTGTCCATTAGTATAGATTTTTTTTCTTTTTTTTTTAAAGATGACCGGTAAGGGGATCTTAACCCTTGGCTTGGTGTTGTCAGCACCATGCTCAGCCAGTGAGCGAACCAGCCATCCCTATATAGGATCCGAACCTGTGGCCTTGGTGTTATCAGCACCACACTCTCCCGAGTGAGCCACAGGCCGGCCCCATTGGTATAGATTTAGACACATCTGGGCTTCCCTTGCATGCCACCCCTTCGTAAAGAATATGTGCTCTTATTTCCCAGTAAACACATTATTGACATTTATTGAACATATTGACTGCAGCCCCAAAAGACTAATCTGGTTGGAGAAGTAGGTCAGGCAAAGATAGTTGAAGAGGGTAAATGGTATGAGAGTTCTGAGGATATGGATGTGAAGGGAGGTTCTTGAGCTGGAGTCTAAAGGAAAGTTAAGACTAACCTCAAATTTCAGGAGGCAATCCCAAAGGAATTACAGGAATATTATAATTTATTAAGTAAGTGATCTCTTCTGTAGGCACCTGAATTGGAACTAGGGAGCAGAGAGATGAGTGATAAAATTAGTCCAGAAACATGTTTACATATTTAGAACAGAAAGGTTGCACAGCTCTTATTTTTTATTTATTTCTGGTGGCTGGCCAGTATAGTGATCCAAACTTTTGATGCACAGCTCTTGTATACTCAAACATGGTTGTGGAGTTAGATCACATTTCTATCTTTGGGGTAAAAAAATGCGTTTTTTTTATATCAAAATAAAGTGTAGTTACTATAAATTGTGACTGGTACCCTCAAGAACAATTACTGGCCTGGTGGTGCTCAGTTGGTTAGAGCACATCCTTATAACCCCAAGGTCACAGGTTGTTTGCCTGTACTGGCCAGCTGTCAGCCACCAAAACAAAAAAAAAATACCACAATTACTTTCCTGACTTATATATAATGTCACACATTAGTTTTGAGTATGTTTGAGTGAAAGTATAGACGTAAGAATATACTGCTATGTGATTATTCTAATTTTGAAGGTTTTCATTTTTTTTCTTTTTCTTTTTTTTTTTTAAAGATGACTGGTAAGGGGATCTTAACCCTTCACTTGGTGTTTTCAGCACCACCCTCTCCCAAGTGAGATAACCGGCCATCCCTGTATAGGGATCCAAACCTGCAGCCTTGGTGTTATCAGCACCACACTCTCCCAAGTGAGCCACGCGCTGGCCTTTAATTTTGAAGGTTTTCAAAAGATGCTTTTCAAAATGTTTGTTAAAGAAAATAGGTCTGGCCATTTAGCTTAGTTGGTTAGAGTAATAGGGTCTTAGAAAATGTGCTAAAATACATTCAGGGTTTTTTTTGGAGGTTGGCTGGTACCAGGATCCAAACCCTTGACCTTGGTGTTATAATACTGCGCTCTAACCAACTGAACTAACCGGCAGCCCTGCATTCAATTTTAGAGCTGAAAGGAACGCTGGCAAACCTCCTCATGTATAAGATCAGGAAAGTAAGGCTGGAAAAGGTTGATTGTTGCTCAGTGATACAGAGCTGGTTAATGGTGAACCCAGGCTTTTTGCATGTCAGTCTTCACCAGCCATAACAAATAGTTGTTTTGTGGGACTGTCCTTTTCGTAAATAATACTGTAAAAGCTGAATGCTAATAAAACTTTAAGTACAAAAGGGGGTGACAATTTAATATTAAGTAATTAAATATATCTTGGTTTTTTCTCTTAGTGTGACAACTTAAACTTGCCGGGAGGCAGACATATTTAAATCCTGAAGCAAAATATAATAAATTTATTTTATTTATTTATTTATTTATTTTTTGTCCTTTTTGAGACCGGCCACACCACGCTCAGCCAGTGAGCGCTGTGAGCGCACTGGTCATCCCTATCCTATATAGGATCCAAACCTGCGGCGGGAGCGCTGCTGCGCTCCCAGCGCTGCACTCTCCTGAGTGTGCCACGGGCTCGGCCCAAAATATAATAAATTTAACTTGGTGATTAAGAGTGGTGGCTTTGGAATTAGATTTGCTTTGTGTCCTGGCTTTTCTATTTAATACTGGAAGTACTGACTCTGTCTCAATTTTTTATCTACAAACTTGGGAAGATTAAGAGAGTCTTTTTTTATTTTAAATTTTTATTTTAACTTACAATGTACATTGTAATTGTACATACTTATGGGGTACAACCTGATGTTTTGATACATATATAATATAATTGGATCAGGGTAATGTATCAGTCACCTCATGCGTTTATCATTTTTTGTGGCAAAAACATTCAAAAGCCTCTCCATTAAGAGAGTCTTTTTAGTGCTTAGACCAAAGCTTGGGGCATATTAAACATTGAGTAGATGGATAGCTAGCTGTTAGATGCGAAAATTAGCTATGTTTTCATATTCAGCTTATTGTTGTTCTTGGATATAAAGGTTTCCTTCAATGGTTTAGTGATTTGCTTTCGGTGAATTTGCCTCAAGGAAATGCTTAAGATGAGGGTTGTAGTACTTCTGGTAGTGTTTCATTGTCATCTGTATGGAAACATCCCATGGGACTGCTGGCCAAGTAGTTTGTCCTTATCCGTGGTTTAGGTACCCATGGTTTTAGTTACTCTTGGTCAACTGTGGTCTGAAAATAGATAAGTACAGTACAATAAGATATTTGGAGAGAGACCAAAGTCACATAACTTTTATTACAATATATTGTTATAATTGTTCTTTTTTACTATTAGTTGTTAATCTCTTACTGTGCCTAACTTATAAGTTAAACTTTACCATGGGTAAGTATGTACACTAAAAAAATCATAGTATAGGGCTGGCCCTGTGGCTCACTCGGGAGAGAGCAGCACTGGTAGCGCCAAGGCCGCAAGTTCGGATCCTATATAGGGATAGCCCGTGTGCTCACTGGCTGAGCGTGGGTGCGGACGACACTGTGCCGAGGGTTGTGATCCCCTTACCGGTTGGGGGAAAAAAAATTCATAGTATATATAAGTTTTGGTGCTGTCCACGGTTTCAGGTATCCACTGGGAGACTTGGAACATATACTCAATGAACAGGGAGTGGGGAGGGTGGGACACAACTATATAAAGGAATATATGTGGGCCTTGTTCTCAAGGTGTTAATCTTTAGGAGGCAGTTAAAAATTGGAGAAAAGTTTGTGTTAAAATGTTACCTTTCTAAATGAAAAAGAAATTTATTTGGGAGACTTTCAAATAATATAGAGTTGTGGGATTATTTTAGATTTCTTGACATGGCTCTGGTTTCCTGGAACTGTACCAAGGAGTCTAGATATTAATCCTGTGGTATGAAGTCTTGGATCCCTTTGTAAATCTCTATTTCAGAATTGGGTTTTGGAAGCTAGAAAGTAGCCGGTCACATCCATATGACATCCATGTTGTTCCCTTAAGTAATTCTGAAAAGGTGGGAAAACCTCATTTCATTCAAAATCATTTTTTCCTTTCTTTTCCCTTCAGTTCTTTGCTTTTACTGCATGTTTAAAATAAAAACTACCTTTGTTGAATTCCTACTATTTGACATTTTATATATATGACAGCTTTATGAGATTGATGTTATTCTTTTTTTCACAGATCAAAAAGTTGCAACTCTGAAGAAATTAAGTAACTTTCTCAGTATCAAGTAACTTGGTGGTGGAACTGGGGTTTGAAATCAGGTCTCTGCCTCCAAAAAAGAACAGAAAGAGTAGCTTACATTCCTATCTGCTCTTTGATCTCTACCAATTATTTTAAAAGATGTTTTTTTAAAATTATGAAATATTCTACACTTAGAGGTTTAGAAAATGATATATGACCATCTTTATATCTGTGATTCAAATTTAACAGATTTTAACCTTGTCATATTTAGTTAATTCCCCCACACCCCCCAATAAAACAAAACATGTAGGTGAAGCTCACTTTATAACTTTTTTCCTATTCCATTCTTCTTCCAATTCATATTTAGTGTTTTAAAAGTTTTTTTTAAAAAACCTTTGTAGGGCGGAGCCCATGGTGCACTCGGGAGAGTGGGGCGCTGGGAGTGCAGTGGCGCTCCCGCCACGGGTTCGGATCCTATATAGGGATGACTGGTGCGCTCACAGCGCTCACTGGCTGAGCGCAGTGCGGCCGGTCTCAAAAAGGACAAAAAAGGGCCGGCCCGGTGGCGCACTGGAGAGTGCGCTGCTTGAGCGCACGGCAGCGCTCCCGCCGAGGGTTTGTATCCCATGTGGAGACTGGTTCCCGCTCGCTGGCTGAGCGCGGTGTGGGCATGACACCGAGGGTTGCGATCCCGTTGCCAGTCAGTAAAAAAAAGACAAAAAGGGGGAAAAAAAGGACAAAAAAAATAAAAATAATAAATAAAAAAATAAATAAAATTAAAAAAAAAAAAAAAAAAACCTTTGTAGGTGATTATCCTTCGGAAGCTTTTTCTCTCAGCATTATTTTTTTAGATTTATCTGTGACAATGCATATTCTAGTTCTTTAAACTGCATATTCTGTGTCACAAGTTTTTATAATTCATTCTCCTATGTATTTCATTCAGTTCCATCTTTCAGCTGTTATAAAAGAAGGATGTACTGAACATTATTACATAGTGTTTTCTTGGGCATATAAGTGTTTTTTTAAGGAAGTAGAATTTCAGGATCTAAGTGTATTTTCAGCTTCTACATGACTGGATATTGCTTCATTGTTTTATCAATTTACGCTCCCACTAGCAGTGTATAAACAAGTTCTAGTGATTTGAAATTTATGAGATATAGATTTTTGTCACTTTGATGAATGTAAAATGGCAGGTTATTTTAATTTTCATTTCTCTAGTTAGTAGCAATATTAAACATATTTTTGTGTTTATTGGCTCTAATGGCCAATTTCTTTTGTGAACTTAGTGTTTATATTTGTATTAGTCCATTTCTGTTGCTTATAACAAAATACCAGAAACAGGGTGATTTATAAAGAAAATGAAATTCATTGGTTACTGTTTCTGAGGCTGGGAAGTCCAAAGTCCAAGAAATACATCTGCTAGAGGCAGCAGTGACCCAGGGGTCTCACATTGCAAAGATGGTGGAAGCAGAAAGAGTGAAAGACCAACCTCCTCATTCACTGTCCTTTTAAAGCCCTCAGAATCACAGCCCTGACCACCGTTATTAATCCGGGCACTCCTGCACAGTCCTACAATCTAATCACCTCTTCAAGGCCCCACCTTTCAATTACCATAATAGGATTTCTCACCCTCAACAGTTACAGTGGGGATTAAGTTTCTGGGGAACATTCAACCCAAGGCAATATTCTTTACCACATCCCTCCTCTTTTAAGAATTGGTGGTTTGTATTTTTCCTGATTTATAGGAATTCTTTATGTATTTATATAATTTTGTTTATTTTCCATTATGTGGCTTGATTTTTTTTTTTTTGTATTTATATAATTTTGTTTATTTTCCATTATGTGGCTTGATTTTTTTTTTTTTTTTTTTTAAAGATGACCGATAAGGGGATCTTAACCCTTGTCTTGGTGTTGTCAGCACCACACTCAGCCAGAGAGCGAACCAGCCATCCCTATGTGGGATCCGAACCCGTGGCCTTGGTGTCATCAGCACCGCACTCTCCCGAGTGAGCCACAGGCCGGCCCTGTGGCTTGATTTTTAATTTTGTCTTGTCTTTTTTATGCTTTTTAAAAAATTGTAGTAAAATACACATAAAATTTACTGTCTTAACCTTTTTCTTTCTTTCATTTTTTTTTTTTTTGGCAGCTGGCCAGTACAGGTATCTGAATCCTTAACCTTGGTGTAATCTTAACTGTACCTTTTTTTGCAGCTGGCCAGTGTGGGGATCCAAATCATTTTTAAGTGTACAGTTCAGTGGCATTAAGTACATTCACATTGGTTGTATAGCCATCTCTATCATCCATCTCTAGAACTCTTTTAATCTTGCAAAACAGACTCTGTACCCATTAACACTAACTCCCTATACTCCTACCCAGCCCCTGGCACTCACCATTCTACTTTCTTTTTTATTTTTATTTTTTTCTACTTTCTGTCTCTACCAATTTGACTACTCTTTTATACATTATTTGTACTTCTATGACTGGCTTATTTTACTTCTATGTCCTACTTTTTGTCTTACAGAAGTTTAATTTTTTTTTTTTCCTTTTTTTTGTCTTTTTTCGTGACCGGTAACGGGATCGCAACCCTCAGTGTCGCGCCCGTACCAGGACCGGCAACGGGATCGCAACCCTTGGTGTCGCGCCCGCACCGCGCTCAATCAGTGAGTGGACCGGTCTCTATATGGGATTCGAACCCTTGGCGGGAGCGCCGCCGCACTCCCAAGCGCCGCACTCTACAGAGTGCACCACTGGGCGGCCCCAGAAGTTTAATTTTTTTTTTTTTTTTTTGGCGCTGGCTGGTACGGGGATCTGAACCCTTGACCTTGGTATTATAACACTGTGCTCTAACTAACTGAGCTAACCAGCCAGCCCAAAGTTTAATTTTAAATTAGTTAAGTGTTACCTTTTCCTGCATGATGTGTTTTTTGTATTTTGTTTAATATATCTTTCCTACTTTGATTTTCATAATGTCCCATATTTGGTTCTTAAAAGTTAATTCATTCCTTAACTTCTGTACTTGGGCTTCTGTCTGTACCATATCATATTGAAATTACTCCTTCAAGGGCCGGCCCGTGGCTCACTCGGGAGAGTGCGGTGCTGAGAACACCAAGGCCCCGGGTTCGGATCCAATGTAGGGATGGCTGGTTGGCTCACTGTTTGAGCGTGGTGCTGACAACACCAAGCCAAGGGTTGAGATCCTCTTACCGGTCATCTTTAAAAAAAAAAAAAAAAGAAATTACTCCTTCAGTCATTACCAATATCTTCCCAATTGTCAAATACAGACTAACTTCTCAGTGATTGTTCATTTTGCACACCTTTCTTCAGCATTTCCATTTCCATCTTAGAACTCTTCCTCTTTTGGTTGCTCTGATACTGCTCTTTTCTGATTTTCCTTTGAGCTCTATTACTACCCTTTGTAAGATGTTATCACTGATGTCACCCTGCATCCTCCATTTATCTCTGGAATCTTTGTTTTCTCTCTTTTTTTGGGGTGTATCTGGAAGGTGCATGTTTTCTCTTTTTCATTCATTTTTCAATCATCCTAGGTCAGGCTTTTATATCTAAGATGGATATTTATATTAAATAGTTCGCTTGTTTACACTTACTTCTCTGCCTTCAGTCTCTCCCAGCCTTTATTCTCAACCCTTGTAGTGCCATTCCAGTGGATTTAATGTTTAAAATATGATTTTATAATGTCATCTCCTTTAGGTTCTCTGCTGCCTAGTGCATAAAGTTAAAATCTTTATACTATTGTCCTAGCCTACCTTTTCTGACCTATTTCCTGTCAATTCTCAGATACCTGTTTGCATCCCTACACATACTTTAGACACTCTCCCTCAAACCTTCAACAGTACTAAATTACTTGCTATTTAGTTATTCTGTCTGCCTAGAATAAGCCCTTACCTCCTTTCTTTGCTTTATGAAACCTTGTCCTAAAATGCCACCCTGGTAAGCCTTTCTTGACCCCGTAGTTTACCTCTGTTAACCAACATCAGTCAGACTTTATTAGAGCAGTTATTTTATTATATTATTGATAATTGTACATATGTCCTTCTGCTCCTGATAGATTGTTAAGCTCCTAGAGGAATCTTACTCATCTTTTTCTCTTCAGCCTCTTGCAGGGCACCTGGAATGTAGTAGGTTTAGTACTGTTTTATTTTATTTTATTTATTTAATTTTTTTGGTTTAGTAGTGTTTTATTTTATTTTATTTTTTCCTTTTTTTTTTTTTGTCTTTTTTCGTGTCCAGCAACGGAATGCAACCCTCAGTGTCGCGCCCGTACCGGACCGGCAACGGGATTGCAACCCTCGGTGCTGCGCCCGCACCTCGCTCAGCCAGTGAGCGGGAACCGGTCTGTATGTGGGATCCGAACCCTCGGCGGGAGCGCCGCCACGCTCGCAAGTGGCACACTGCCACCGGGCCGGCCCAAGGTTTAGTAGTGTTTTAAAGTACACCAAAAATATTTTTTGGTAGGTAACTGTTTTGGAGCTGTTGCTGAAAGTACTCTTTGCATAGGGTTAAGGCAGGCCTTTGTTAATTTCAGCTTTTGTGTGTTTATGGATTTTTCTAGTTGCTATAAATGCAGGACTAGTATATGTACCCTTTTCTCTCAAGTGACTGTGGGTGCTTTTAGAGTACTTTGTTTCAAATGAACCAACTATCTATGGCATTATACTCAATCGTGGGTTGTCTGATGCTCTTGCTTGTTAGCAGCTGCTAATAAAACATTTTGTGCTTCCTTTTTCTTAAATCATTCTGTAGTTCCTTTATTTTTATTGGATAGAATATAGCATGGTTTATGTATCTGTTAGACATTCGGTTATTTCCAGTTTCTTGCTGGTGCACATAAGCAAGAATTTTGGGTATATATCTGAGAGTGGTATATACTGAGTGGACATTGTTTGGATGAAATTTTAGGTGGTTATATATGTCAGACTTCTTAAAATTTCTGTGGGCTTGGTCATATTTTGATTACGTCCTTAGGTCTTTACTTTGTTAGGTGCTTTATTGCCATCTGCCCATAGGAACTGTGAGTATGAGTCACTGAGGGCAGAGGCCTAATTTACTGATCTTCCATTCCCCATTACTTAGGTTGTTGCCTGGTAAGCAGGAGGTACTTGTTTTCCTGAATGAGTTGAAAGATTTTCTTAAGCTTTGGGGAGCTCATGTCCAACCACTATGAAGGTAATACTTTTTATCCTGCTTCTGGGACTAGGAAGAATTGAATATGTTGATAAAGGTGGCCTCTAGGTAAAATTGGATTTCTGTTCCACTTAAGTGTTGATAATGTAGTCTGGTCCTGAACTGGGATGATGGACTCTCCAAGGCAAAAACTGGGAAGCAAGATGGTTTTTTGCTTTATTTTATAGTTTTCCTTTTGAAGATCTGAGGGGGCATTTATTTAGTACATATGACATAATCTGTATCCCTGTGGTTTAATAATTTAGTTTAACTCTAATTTTTTTTTTCATTTATTTACTGAATGCCACCTATTATGTTGTTAATAAAATAGGCATAGTCCTTGCTGTTACAGAGTAAGTTTTGGTCCAGTAAGGCAGTGAGACATTGAACAGCTAATTATAAGTGAGTGTGTGGAGTTTAAGTAAGGGGAGCTGTGGGGATGGAGTAACCTAACCTCAGGGAAACAGTTCCTTGGGAATAACCCTTAAACCAATACTTGGAGGATAAGTTGGAATGAACCTTGTCGTACATTGGGATAATCAACTTTTATATGAGGGTACTTCAGAAAGTTTGTTGAAAAATAGAATTAAAAGATAATACAAATCTTTCGAAGTACTTTATATGCATATAGATAGCCAATAATCATGGTGCAGTGAAAAATGGAGAACGGTTTAATTGCTTTGCTCTTTCAGATAAATAGCCAATGTCTCTGAATATAGAAATAACAAATGTTTGCTTATTATAAAATCTTGGAAAATATAGGAAACATCTGTAATCCTACCCCCAGAGATAATTCTTTTCCTTTTAAGGAAAATTTTTAAAAATTTTGTTTTGTCTATGAAATATCTCGAACATACAGTGATACATCTTAATTTTGGTATATTCTTTCTTCTTTTCTGTTTATGTACATATATGCACATATTTAGAAGTTTTTAGGGCTGAGCCCGTGGTGCACTCCGGAGACTGCGGCGCTGGGAGCGCAGCAGCGCTCCCACCGCGGGTTCGGATCCTATATAGGGATGACCGGTGCGCTCACAGCGCTCACTGGCTGAGCGCGGTGTGGCCGGTCTCAAAAATGACAAAAAAAAAAAAAAAAGAAGCTTTTAGAAGAGCTTTGAATATCGTTCCTGTGTGACTTCAACCCAAGTCTGTAATTTTTAATATTTTTTAGTTGTTTGAATCTGTCTTCCCCTACTAGACTCTCAGTTTTCAAGGGTAGGCATCATGGCTCATCCATCTTTGTATCATCAGCGCCAAGGGCTCCTTAATTTATTTAACAAATATTTGAGGGCTCTGTCTATGCTAGGCACCATGATATGTGCAGGAGATACAGCTTGCAAGTAGGGCAGGGGGAGACAGATAAAAAAGTGATAAATGCAGTGCAGCACAATACAATAATATTGTGTAGATGAAATTAATTGGTTACATATTTTTACTTCCAATCATGATACCTTTGTGTTTTATTTTGTTTTGTTTTTTGTTTTTGGTGGCTGGCTGGTAAGAATTGGTTACTTTTGATTGGATGTTCAGAAAATGCCTCTCCTAGGACTTTAGACTTAAATTGAGATCTGAATTATAAAGCCATGTCTCGGAGAAAGAACATTCAAGTCATAGGAAAGAGTTAATGTAAAGACCCTAAAGTAGAATGAGTTTGCTGTGAGTAAACAACCAAAACTATTGTGGCTGGAGTATTGTGTAAAATACAAAGAACATTCAAGTCATAGGAAAGAGTTAATGTAAAGACCCTAAAGTAGAATGAGTTTGCTATGAGTAAACAACCAAAACTATTGTGGCTGGAGTATTGTGTAAAAGGGAGAAGAATGGTGAAAGGTGAAGTTGGACATGTAGGCAGGAGCCAGATCACATGAAACTTTCTAAGCTCAAGGTATGGAATTTGAATTTTAAGTGACTCTGAAAGCCGTTTGAGAGTTCAAAGCAAAGGATAAGATTTATATTTTGAAAGACCACTTGGTTGCTCTATCAAGGATGAATTGAGGAAGAAGGATTATAGGAGTTAGGGATTGAGTTTGGCTGAGTGTAACATAAGAAACAAAGTAGTAGTGGTTTAAACAAATAGGAAAAATCTGGAGGGAGGTATTCTAGGGTTGCCTGGCTGGAGGCTTTACAGTATTAGACTACTTCTGACTTTCAGTTTGCATTCTTAGGAGCATGACTCTTATCCTCAGACTCTGAAAGTGGTTGCCAGAAATCCAGACATGTTTGAAATACAGAACAGGAAAGGCATAAGGCACGTGTCAGCTGAGTTCGCCTCCTTTAAAGAGCTTTCTCAAAAGCCCCATTCAGTGACTTCCATTTTTATTTTTTTTATCCAGAACTGTGTTATAACCTCTTCTTGGTTTAAGGGAGGCTAGGAAATGTTTTTTAGGTGAGCACATTGCTCCCCAGTTAAAATCAGGGTTTCATTAGTAAGAAAGAGGGAGAAAGGAAAATGGTGAGGCAATTTGCCATGTAGGGGCAAGAATGAACTCAGGAAGATCATTTGGGAAAACTTTCTAGGCAGCCTGGGCAAGAGATGATTGCAGCTTGGGAACGGAGTTGAATAGAGAGCTAAAGAGAAGTGTTTGGGATATGTTTTAAAGGTAGAGTCAACAGAGCTTGCTGATGGATTAGAAAAACATCTAGATTTTTGTCTTTAGCAACTAGATAGATGGTGGTACTAACTTTTGAGATGGGAAAGAATGTAGAGGAGCAAATTGGAGGTGTGGAGGAAGGTCAAGAATTTTTGTTGTTGTTGTTGTCAGTTTTTAAGGTAGTCTTTAGTTTTGTTAGTTTTTAAGGTAGAGAAATAGCAAGTGAGTGGTTGAATATATGAATCTGGAAGTAAGATCTGGAGAGACATTTGAGCATCCTGGATATATATAGATAATACATTTAAAGCATATACTGGGTGACTTTAGTAAACTGGCTAAAAAGAGAGGGGTTCTAGGACAAAGTCCTGGTTATTGTTCTGGTACTCTTGCACATTTTGAAGTTGAACCAAGGAGAACCAACAGAAGATAAGGAGAGTGAGCTATTAGTGATGTTTTAGGAAAACCAGAAGGGTGTGATGTCATTGAAGCCAAGAGAAGACAGTTTCAAGAAGGAAGTGGTCAATTTTGTCATACTGCTGAATGGGAAAAATGATCATTGAATTTGCAACATGGCAATTGTTGGTGACTTTGACAAGAGTATCCTTATTGGAATGGTGAAGATGGAAGTCTGATTGGAGTCAGTTGCTGAAAAAATAGGAGCTGAGGACATGGCAACTATGGTCAACTCTATAAAGAGATTTTGCTTTGTCAGGAGAGCAGAGAAAAGAGGACATAGCTGGAGAAGAATATA
Source organism: Galeopterus variegatus (assembly GCF_000696425.1). Lineage (NCBI taxonomy): Eukaryota > Metazoa > Chordata > Mammalia > Dermoptera > Cynocephalidae > Galeopterus > Galeopterus variegatus. The sequence goes on from NW_007726325.1 coordinate 48,747, forward strand.
GTTAGATCTTTTTAAAAAATTCTGGTAGATATTAGAGTATGTTGATGGGTGGGAGAAATTGATTATTCTAGAGAATAATTGCAAAGTCATTTTTTGCTAGATTGCTAATGAAGGTTCAAAGTCCTTGAAAAGAACTGGGGATGGGGGAGCGGGGATGGTATTCACAGCATAAGTGGAGGGATTAATCTTTAATAGGAGCACAGACACTTAAGGCAGTGTCAAGTTTCCACTTGGGATTTGTGGACTTCTCTTTAAAATGAAACCAATTAATGATGGTTGTGTGTTTTTCTCCAGCAGTGCTGCTTGGAGCAGACACAGAGAGGATGATTTTTTTAGTCACTTGGATATGAGTTTAAATATTATTGGGGCTTTTGCCATGTGAGCATGAAGGAAGAGTCATTAAGGAGGCTAAGAGTATTTTGCAAGAGAGTGATTTTAATAAATGCCCATGGAATTTAAACTGGATAAGGAGGAAAGTGAGTGCATTAGAGGGGATTGATAATGAGGGAGAGTGGTCATGTTTCTATGAAGCCAGCTCACTGCTGAGTTTGGAGTACTAAAGGAAGTGGACTTAATCCAAGGAGGTTGGGAATGTGAGAAACTTGAAGTTGATTTCAGAGAAGGTGCAATTATTGGCGATAACAAAATCAATGGTGTGACCATGAGTATAAGAGCTTACAGTTTATTAATATTTATGGGAACACAGATGATCCTTGTCTCCCTGCTTTCTGTGAGAATTTAGAAGACATGTGCAAAGTTGACACAAGTAAGCTACAGTTACTCATCAACCAAATAGCTATTAATATCAACATCCTCTTTTTCTTTTTACCAAATTGGAATCTTAGTATGTATAGTATTTTATATCCTTTTTTCTCTTAATATATTTTGTGTTTTCTTCATGGCATTAAATATTCTTTTTTAATGACTGTATTACCTGACTTATTTAATCATTCTTTGCTGAACACTTATAAATTGTTTCAGTATTTTTCCCACTATGCTATATAATACTGAGTGGAATATCTTGATATAATAATTTTGATCTAAGTTTATTTCCCTAGAATAGATTTCTGGAAAATTATTACTAGGTCATAGTATGTGAACTTCTATTTTCTATTACTCTCATGGTCAAAGTGCTTTCTAGAGAGGTTGTTGTAAATTACTCTGGCACTGGCAGTGTGTGTGAGGCAGCCCATTTCATATATTCTCACCGTTAATATAATCTTTTTTTTTTATGTCAAATAGAAAAATCACCTGTCCTATTTTGTCTGTTTATTTTATAATCTTTTTAACTTTTAACTTTTTTGTTGTTGTTGCCTGGCTGGTATAGAGATCCAAACCCTTAACCTTGGTGTTTTCAGCACCATGCTCCAACCAATTGAGCTAACTGGCTAGCTCCAACTTTTAACTTTTTATTAAAATTTTCAAATGGAAGTATTGAAAGAACAGTAGTACACTTGTATCCTCACTACCTAGATTAAACAGTTGTTGATGTTGTTGTTATGAATATAATTCACTACCAGAAATTTCAGCGTGCTTCTTTTTAAAATAATGTTCTTTTATGTAATCACAGTATCATTTTAAGAAAATTGTTAATTCCTTGATATGTAATATATACGTTCATATTAGTATTTTCTCAGCTAACTAGAAAAATGTCTTTTATACCTTTTTTTTTGAACCAGGATCCATTTAAGGTTCACAAATTGCATATGAATGTATTCTTGGGTCTTTTAAATTTCACTACATTTCTCCCACCCATACATTTATCCTTCTTCTTTTTTTTGCCCTGTCTCATTAACACAGAGATTTCCTCATAGTGGTGTTTTAGTTTTAATTCCTTTTTTTTTTTTTTTTTTTAACTGGGAGTTTAGGTGTATGGGTTTGATAAGCTTCAGGTTAAACATTTTTGGCAAGAAGACTCTAAGTAATGTGTACTTCATATTGAATCATATTAGTGCATATGTAATATAATATCAGGTTGTCTCACTGTTAGTGATGCTTGGTCACTTGTTTTAATCACTTAATTAAAGTGGGAGCCACAAGAGTGTCTTTGTAAAGGTATGTTTTATTCCCTTTGCAATTAGCAAGTAAATTGTGGGTTAATACTTTTCACATATTAGAAATACCTTATTCTCCAACATCCTTTCACTTGGCAGTTTAGGATCCATTGACGATCCTTGTCTGAATCAGTTATTTTGTTAGGGGTTGCAGAAAGGTGATTTTTCTTTTCTTTTCTTTTTTTTTTTTTTCCTTTTTTTTTGTCTTTTTTCGTGTCTGGCAACGGATCGCAACCCTCAGTGTCGCGCCCGTACCGGACCGGGACCGGCAATGGGATCGCAAACCTCGGTGCTGCGCCCGCACCTCGCTCAGCCAGTGAGCAGGAACCGGTCTGTACGTGGGATCCGAACCCTCGGCGGGAGCGCCGCCGCGCCCTCAAGCGGCGCACTGTAGCAGTGCGCCACCGGGCCGGCCCTTAGACTTCTTTTTTTTTTTTTCCTTTTTTTTTGTCTTTTTTCGTGTCTGGCAACGGATCGCAACCCTCAGTGTCGCGCCCGTACCGGACCGGGACCGGCAATGGGATCGCAAACCTCGGTGCTGCGCCCGCACCTCGCTCAGCCAGTGAGCAGGAACCGGTCTGTACGTGGGATCCGAACCCTCGGCGGGAGCGCCGCCGCGCCCTCAAGCGGCGCACTGTAGCAGTGCGCCACCGGGCCGGCCCTTAGACTTCTTTTTTTTTTTTTCCTTTTTTTTTGTCTTTTTTCGTGTCTGGCAACGGATCGCAACCCTCAGTGTCGCGCCCGTACCGGACCGGGACCG
>NW_007726325.1:52149-62478 GCF_000696425.1 Galeopterus variegatus
TTTTTTTTTTTCCTTTTTGTCTTTTTTACTGACCGGTAACGGGATCGCAACCCTCAGTGTTGCGCCCGCACCACACTCAGCCAGTGAGAGGGAACCGGTCTCCAAATGGGATCCGAACCCTCAGCGGGAGCGCCACCGCGCTCCTAAGTGGCGCACTCTCCAGTGCGCCACCAGGCCAGCCCGAAAGGTGATTTTTCTGATTGTCTATCTTACATTTACTGAGTCTGAATTCTTCTGTAAAGAGCAGCTTTCTATCATCAATACTTAGTTTCAGAGTAAAGATTTGGTGTAATAGTCACTTCCAGTGGTGACAAATTATTTTAGCATTTGTCTTTCTCTCTCTCTCTCTCTAAAAAAAAATTTATCATTGTGTGGATGTCTTGGTCAGCTTGAGCTGCCATAACAAAATACCATAGACTGGGTGGCTTAAACAACAGAAATTTCTTTCCTTTTCTTTTTTTGGTTGGCTTTCTGGTCTGGGGATCCAAAACCTTGACTTTGATGTTGATAATTATTTTCTTTTTTTTTTTCTTTTCGTCAGCTGGCTGGTAAGGGGATCTGAACCCTTGACCTTGGTGTTGTAACACTGTGCTCTAACCAACAAGCTAACTGGCCAACTCAGAAATTTATTTTCTTCTGGTACTTGGAGGCTAGAAATCCAAGATCAGAGTCCAGTTCTGGTGAGGGCATTCTTCCTGGCTTGCAGATGGTTGCCGCCTTGTCTCCTCACATGGAGAGGGGAGAGAGAGCAAGCTCTCTGGTGTTTTTTCTTGTAAGGGCGCTAATGCCATCATGAGGGCTCTACCCTGATTACCTCATCTAAGCCTAATTACTCCTCAAAGGGGTAATATCCAAATACCATCACATTGGGGGGTTAGGACTTCAACATATGAATGGGGGGGGGGAATGACACAATTCAGTGCATAGCAGTGGACGCATGACTATTTTTTTTTATTTGGTGGTTTACAGTCAATTATAGTCATTACTATAAGTAAGTAAGTTTGAGGGAAAACTCAGATTGTTCTTATAATATTTTAAATTTTTGTTAAGGGGGGCCGGCCCGGTGGCGCACTGCTACAGTGCGCCGCTTGGGAAGCGCGGCGGCCGATTCGCTCACTGGCTGAGCGAGGTGCGGGCACAGCACCGAGGGTTGCAATCCCGTTGCCGGTCCCGGTCCGGTACGGGCACGACGCTGAGGGTCGCGATCCGTTGCCAGACACAAAAAAAGACAAAAAGGGAAAAAAAAAATTTTTGTTAAGGGAAAACAAATAGCACTTTTAAAAAATCGTTAATTATTTTTCTATGAGAATGAGGGATACTGTATAATTAATTTTCTTATCTCTACTTTCTAGAAACTTCTGGTTGCCTGCCCCCCCACTCCAATTTTTCATAAAATGCTTACAAATGTATTTTGCTTTACTATAAGTATCAGGCATGAAAGAAACATTTTTCCTGTTTAAAAAAATTTACAAAAAAATAGTTTAGTAAATTTGAATGAACTAAAGATCTGTCTGTACTTTCTCATTTGATGTATTATCACTACAAGATAATTTTTGCATAATTTGATGGAGGAATGGGAAAACCCAAGTTCATATTTCTGCTTTTTTTTTTTTTAAAAAAGATGACCGGTAAGGGGATCTTAACCCTTGACTTGGTGTTGTCAGCACCACGCTCAGCCAGTGAGCGAATCGGCCATCCCTATGTGGGATCCGAACCCGGGGCCTTGGTGTTATCAGCACCACACTCTCCCGAGTGAGCCATGGGCCGGCCCCATATTTCTGCTGAACACCAGCTTTTCTGAGTTTTTTGAAATGTCTTTGTAACAGACATTTTCTCTTCATACAAATTGAGTATCATTTGGGAAACCCTTATGAGTCTGAAAGTTATGGTAGCATGATTTTTTTATACACAGAAGTTAAAAAATAAATGATGTCCAGTCTTGTATGTGTTAAAAAAAATTAAGACAATGAATATATAATTTATTTATTATTATTATTATTTTGATTTTTATTTATTTATTTATATTTTCCTTTTTTGTCTTTTTTCGTGACCGGCAACGGATCGCAACCATCAGTGTCGTGCCCGTACCGGACTGGGACCAGCAACGGGATTGCAACCCTCGGTGTTGCGCCCGCACCTCGCTCAGCCAGTGAGCGGCCGGTCTGTATGTGGGATCCGAACCCTTGGTGGGAGCGCCACCACCCTCCCAAGCGGCGCACTGTAGCAGTGCGCCACTGGGCCGGCCCTTTTTTTTTTAATTTTTTAAAAATTTATTTATTTATTTATTTATTTATTTATTTTTTAATAATTTATTTCTTGAGTAGGGAATGTGTGGTATAAAATTCAAAAGTAGGGCCAGCCCGGTGGCGCACTGCTACAGTGCGCCGCTTGGGAGCATGGCGGCGCTCCCGCCGAGGGTTCGGATCCCACATACAGACCGGTTCCCGCTCACTGGCTGAGCGAGGTGCGGGTGCGACACTGAGGGTTGCGATCCCATGGCCGGTCCCAGTCCGGTACAGGCGCGACACTGAGGGTTGCGATCCGTTGCCGGACATGAAAAAAGGAAAAAAAAAAATAGTAAAATAAAATAAAATTCAAAAGTACAGAATGTGTGTATAGTGAATAAAGAAGTTTTTGATTTAGTCACTTTTGACTTCTTTTATTCTCTAGTTTTCTCCAGAGGTAAGTTAGTGTTTTTTGTGTGTATTTTTCTAGATAGTCTATGCATATACAAGCATAACATGTTCATTATTCTGTACTTTACTTTTTTACTTATCAATTTGTCTTGGGAAATATTGGAAATTAGTACATGTAAAGCCACTTAAAAAAAAAAAGACCAGATAAATAATATTCATTTATATAGCAATACCATTTCTTTAACCAATGCCTGATTAAGTCATTAAGTGACTTCAAGTCATAATTTAGAGATTTGAGATTTGTTCATTGTTCAAAATTCCTGTTAAAATAACATATATGTGAAATAAATTTGTGTAGATTTTTTTGTTTTTTAAATCCAGAAGTGTTTAAACACTTCCTATTTGGATAATTCAATTAAGAACCTATACAAGTTGGGAAAATGAACTCTAAAAATTAACATGGTTTTCAGTAATTCAAATTTCACTATTTATATAAAAACCTAAAAACTTGAAAAGATAAGCTAAAGACTCTTTGATGTCAACTTTACCAGTGTTTGTCCAGGTCTGTTTAATATATACACAAGAAAAATACACTAACTCTATAATTTCTTAAAAAATAGTACGGAGTAGATGTAGGAGATGTAGAAGGAGAAAGAGAATTCAAAAAAGTCCTTCTCTTCAGTAATTTTTCACTTCAGAATCATCAAAAAGCAACCACTTCGCCATATACTCATTTAAGCTTTGGACTACATATGAAATTTTCTCCACATCCTTACCAATGCTTGTTATTTTCATTTTTTTTTTTTTTCCTTTTTGTCTTTTTTTGTGAACGGCAACAGATCGCAACCCTCAGTGTCGCGCCCGTACCGGACCGGGACCGGCCACGGGATCGCAACCCTCGGTGTTGCTCCCGCCCCTCGCTCAGCCAGTGAGCGGCCGGTCTGTATGTGGGATCCGAACCCTCGGCGGGAGCGCCACCGCGCTTCCCAAGCGGCGCACTATAGCAGTGCGCCACCGGGCCGGCCCTTCATTTTTTTTTTAATAGTAACCATCCCAGTGGGTATGAGGTACTATCTCATTTTGGTTTTGATTTGCATTTCCCTAATGATTGGTGATATAGTGATGTTGAGCTTCTTTTCACGTGCTTATTGGCCATTTGTGGATCTTTGGAGAAAAGTTTATTCAAGTCTTTTGCCCTTTTTTTTTTTTTTTTATAAAGATGACCGGTAAAGGGATCGCAACCCTTGGCTTGGTGCTGTCAGCACCACGCTCAGCCAGTGAGCCAACCGGCCATCCCTATATAGGATCCGAACCCGTGGCCTTGGTGTTATCAGCACTGCACTCTCCCGAGTGAGCCATGGGCTGGCCCGCTTTTGCCCATTTTTAAATTGGATTGTTTTTGTTGTTGAGTTGTAAGAGTTCTTTATATGACTGTTAACTCCTTATCAGATATATGATTTGCAAATACTTTCTCCCTTTCTGTAGGTTGGTTTTTCACTTTGTTGATTGTGTCCTTTGATGCACAGAAGTTTTAAGTTTTGCTGTAGTACAGTTTATCAGTTTTTACTTTTGTTGCCTGTGCTTTTGGTGTCATATCCAAGAAGTCATTGCCAAATCGAATGTCATGAAGCTTTCCCTATGTTTCGTTCTAAGAGTTTTAGTTTTTAATGCCTTTACCTTTAATCTACTTGTGTCTTTATATTTGAACTGGGTTTCTTGTACATAAAATATAGTTAGGTCTTTTTTTGTTTTTTAATCCACTCTGATAGTCTGGGTTTTTTTTTTTTTCTTTAGGGTGACTGGTAAGGGGATCTCAACCCTTGACTTGGTGTTGTCAGCACCATGCTCAGCCAGTGAGCTAACTGGCCATCCCTACATAGGATCTGAACCCGTGGCCTTGGTGTTATCAGCACTTCACTCTCCCGAGTGAGCCACGGGCCGGCCCTGATAGTCTGGTTTTTAATTGATGTATTTAGACCATTGATGTTTAAAGTGGTTAATGGGCAAAGGACTTCACTATAGTTGGATTAATATCTTCAGTATTAAATATTAATATTTACCATATTTTTACTGTTTTCTGTTAGTTGCCCTTGTTCTGTTTTTTGTCTTCCATTCTTTTTCTGCCTTCTGGTTTTTTTTTTTTTTTTTTTTGTCTTTTGTCTTTTTCCGTGTCCGGCAACGGATCGCAACCCTCAGTGTTGCCCCCGTACCGGACCGGGGACTGGCAACGGGATCGCAACCCTCGGCGTTGCTCCCGCGCCTCGCTCAGCCAGTGAGCGGGAACCGGTCCGTATGTGGGATCCGAACCCTCGGGCGGGAGCGCCGCCGCGCTTCCCAAGCGGCGCACTATCCAGTGCGCCACCGGGCCGGCCCCTGCCTTCTGTTTTAATTGAGCATTTTATATGATTCCATTTTTTTCTCCTCTTTTAGCCTATCAAATGCTTTTTTTTTTTTTTTAACTTTTTTAGTGGTCGTCCTTGAATTTACATACAGTACACCTTTACAAGTCCTTTTTCAAATAATGCTATACTTCTTCACAGTTAGTGAAAATTCCTTGTAACAGAGTGTTCCTTTGAACAAACCGTTCAAAATAATCGGTTCAAACTGTTAGATCAATTAAGAATTTTAAAAATAGATTTTATTTTACCTCATTTATTCCTTCTCTATCTTTTCTTTTTGTAAGTCCAAGTTTCTGATGTATATTGCTTTCCTTCTTTCTGAAGAATTTCTTTTAACGTTTCTTGCAAGACAGGTCTACTGGCCTTCATCCCCTCAATTTTTGTTTGTCTGAAAGTCTTTGTCTTTCACTTTTGAAGGATAATTTTGCTGGATATAGAATTTTAGGTTGGTGGGGGTTTTTTCCTTCCAACACTTGAAATATTTTTCTTCACTCTTCTTTCTTCTATGGTTTCAGAAGAAAAGTCTGATGTAAATTCTTATCATTGCTTCTCTATAGGTAGGTGTCCCCCCCCCCATCTCCAGCTTCTTTCAACATTTTCTCTTTTTGTTTTCTGCAATTTGAATATAATATGCCTAGGTATAGATTTTGGAGTATTTATTGGTATTCTTTGAGCTTCCTAGATCTTTGATTTGGTGCCTATAATTAATTTTGGGAAGTTCTTAGTAATTATTGCTTGTTATATTTCTTCTTTTTCTTTCTTCTTCTGATATTCTCATTACATATATGTTACACCTTTTGTAATTGTCCCACAGTTCCTGGATATTCTGTTCTGTCTTTTCATTCTTTTTTCCTTTGCATTTCAGTTTTGGAAGTTTCTACTGACATTTCTTCAAGTTCACTGATTCTTTCTTCAGCTGTCAAATCTACTAATGAGACCATCAAAGGCATTCATTTCTGTTCTAGTGCTTTTGATTTCTAGCATTTCCTTTTGATTCAGAGTTGCCATCTCCGTGCTCACATTACACATCTTTTCTTGCATATTGTCATCTTTTTCCACTAGAGCACTTAGCATATTAATCATAGTTGTTTTATTATTATTATTTTTTTCCTTTTTGTCTTTTTTCGGGACCGGTAACGGGATCGCAACCCTCAGTGTCACGCCTGTACCGCGACCGGCAATGGGATCGCAACCCTCGGTGTCGCGCCCGCACCGCACTCAACCAGTGAGCGGACCGGTCTCTATATGGGATCCAAACCCTCGGCGGGAGCACCGCCGCACTCTCAAGCGCCACACTCTACTGAGTGCACCACCGGACCGGCCCCATAGTTGTTTTAAATTCCCAGTCTGATAATTCCAACATTTCTTCCATATCTGAATCTGGGTCTGATGCATGCTCTGTCTCTTCAAACTGTGGTTTTTTTGGGTTTTTTTTGTTTGTTTGTTTGTTTGTTTTTGTCTTCTAGTATGCCTTTTTGGCACTTTACTTAAAAATTTTTTTCTTCTCTTTTTGGACGTCTGGTAGGTACAGGGATCCGAGGCCTTGACCTTTGTGTTATCAGCACCATAAGTTACCAAGTGAGCTAACTGGCCAGCCCCTCTAGTATGCCTTTTAATTTTTTGAGAGCTGAGCATGATGTACTGTGTAAAAGGAACTGAGGTAAATAAGTGGTTTTATGTTTAACTGACTAAACATTAGGCTGTACTTACTGTTTGCTGTCACTATAGGCATCAGAGGCTAAAATTTCCTTTAGTGTCCTTGTTTTTGTTTCCCCTGTCTTTGGGGTTCCTTAGAGAATAATCTCCTGTAGTTATATAGGAGCCATATTTATGGTAAAGTTTCAGGGGATGTAAGTGATCTACATAGTCCTGTAATTGGATTTCAGTCTTTTACCGAATCTGCAGCTGGGTTGTGACCTTCACAGATGCTTCTCAGTCCCCTCCCTCCTTAGATGAGACTGAAAGGCTTAGAAGGGGCTGGATTTGGGTATTTCACTTCCCTCAGGTCAGTTAGCTCTGGTAAAACTTCAGTTGGATAGGCTCTAGTGGAGTAATTTCTCTTGAGGGCAGGCCTTGTTAAGAACAGAATACTTGGGCCGGCCTGGTGGTGCACTCGGTAGAGTGCGGTGCTTGGGAGCACGGTGGCACTCCCGCCGAGGGTTCAGATCCCATATAGAGACCGGTCCGCTCACTGGTTGAGCGCGGTGCGGGCGCGACACCGAGGGTTGCGATCCTGTTACCAGTCACGAAAAAAGACAAAAAGGGAAAAAAAAGAACAGAATACTGTGGGCTTATTAAAAATGGCTGTGTTCCCCCTCCCCTTGCTAGAAGCATGAAAGGATTTTTTTTCAGTCTTCAGCTTTTTTTTTTTTTTTTTTTTTTTTTTTGCTGCTGGCTGGTACATGGGTCAAACCCTGGACCTTAGTGTTATCAGCACCATGCTCTAACCAACTGTGCTCACCAGCCATCTCTCCAATCTTTACTGTGAGAACCTGGTGTAGAGATCTTGGAGGAAAAAACTCACAAAAGTTTGGGAGTCTCCTGGGAGTTTTTAACTCTCAAACTTGTCCCCAGTTAGCCTCGGACAATTCATCAGTTACAGTTAGGTTTTTGTACCCTGGTACTGGTTCCTGCAGAGGTACTCAGGAGCTTTTGCTCTGTTAAGTTGTTATTCTCTGTATCATCTGTCTTTCCATTTTGTTTGTTTGTTTGTTTCTTTCTTTCTTTTAAAAGATGACGGGTAAGGGGATCTTAACCCTTGACTTGGTGGTGTCAGCACCACGCTCACACAGTGAGCAAACCGGCCATCCGTGTATATGGGATCCAAACTGGGAGCCTTGGTGTTACCAGCACCACACTCTCCCGAGTGAGCCACCGGCCGGCCCTGTCTTTCCATTTTGCCTTGTGACTTCAGTTGTCCGATGGATGTAAGAAGCGTTGTTGATTTTCAGCTTGTTCGTTTTTTTTCTTCTGTGGAGATGAGCAATGACTTCTAAGCTTTTTCCATGCTGGATGAGAAATCAGAAGTCCATTCATTTACTTTTATTTGTAATCTTACATTAAATTGCACCGTAATTCTTGTAGACATCTTCAATTGTTAGATTCCTAGGTTATTGTTTTTCATTACATGTAATGCTTCAGTAATTTCTATTATGATTATAGTTTTTTTTCCCCTACCTATAATGGAATTATTTTCCTAGTTTCTAGGAGTGGGAATACTGGGTTAAAGAGCATGCCAAATTTTATGGTGTTAGTACATTTTGCTATATTATCTTTAACAAAGGGCTTATAAGCTTTATTGGTATGGCTTTGACCTTACCAGTATTGGGTATTATATTAAGAATTTTGCCAGTTTAAAAAATGTAAACTGCATTACTTTGCATATAGGTGTCTGGTTGTTGTAGCACCATTTGTTAAAAATACTATCCTTTTTCCATCAAATAGCTCCTTTGTTAAAAATTAGTTGACTGTATAAGTGTGCTATTTCAAGGCTCTGTTCTGTTGGTGAATGTACCTATTCTTTCACTAGTTCCATGCTGTCTTGATTTATAGCAGCTTTACAGTAAGTCTTGAAACCAGGTACTATGAGTGATTCAGCTTTGTTCTTTTAAAATATTGTGTTGGCTAGTCTAGTTCCTTAGAATCAGTTTTCAATGTCTATAAAATAGCTTGCTGGGAATTGGATTGGTATTGCATTGAATATATAGATCAAGTTGGGAAGGTTTAACACCTTTACATTATTGAGTCATCCTTCTAGTCCATGAACGCAGGTTCGTTCTCCATTTATTTAAATCCTATTTGATTTCTTTTGTCAGAGTCTTGTAGTTTTCTGTCTTTTGTCTTTTTCCGTGTCCGGCAACGGATCGCAACCCTCAGTGTTGCCCCTGTACCGGACCGGGGACCGGCAACGGAATCGCAACCCTCGGCGTTGCTCCCGCGCCTCGCTCAGCCAGTGAGCGGGAACCGGTCTGCATGTGGGATCCGAACCCTCGAGCGGGAGCGCCGCCACGCTTCCTAAGCGGCGCACTATCCAGTGCGCCACCGGGCCGGCCCCGAGTCTTGTAGTTTTCTGCATACAGATTCTATTATATTTTGTTAGATTTATACCTTTTTTTTTTTTTTTGGTGCTATTGTAAATTTTTTAATTTTCAATAAAACAAATTTATTACCTCTTAGTTTTGAGGCTAGAAGTCTGAAATCAAGGTGTTGGCAGGGTCATGCTCCCTCTGTGTGGAGTATACCATAAAGCAAATATATTTCACAGGGCCTAGTTCCCTATAGTTTTAGATTTAGCCTTACCTTTTGAAATTACATATGGAAATGTTAACCTTGCAAAAGACAGGAAACTTTCCTCAGGCTAGGGTCTCTGATGTGGATGGAGAGTTTTAACACAGCAAAGTTGCTGGCTCAAGGACAGACAAGTTTCTTGATTGATATGTAAGGATACTGGGAAATTGCTGTAGGGAAAAACAGTGTTTGCTAAGATCAAGCTTTTGTGGTGGATCGACTTAATCTTTTGCAAATTGCATTATGGAATGTCACTTTGTTAGTTTACTGACGTTACCAGCGTCTACTGCTAAACTGTAATTAGCCAAAACAGCACCTATGTTCTTTTCCTGCAACTTCCTGGTCTGGAAAATAAATGTGGGTTGAGAACCCCAGTCCGTGGTTAATTCCCAAAGGAAGGAATGCCTCCGTTTTGAGGGTTCTGGGAGATTAACCACTTTGGGGTCTCTCACTGCTGGGAAGAAATGGGCTTTGAGTAATCCTTTTGCAGCTCCATCACCCATAGGAAGAAAGGTGACAAATCTGTGTGAGGCAAAGCAACACCTCTGAAACCTCGAAGGGAATCCTTGCCTCTTCTAGTTTCTCTTGGTTTGCTGTCAATCTTTGGTGTTCCTTAGCTTGTATATACATCACTCCAACCCTGTGTCTTCACCTGGCATTCTCCCAGTGTGTGTCTCTCTTCACATGCCATCTTCTTTTATATTATATATAGGAAGTTTGTCTAGGCTGGCTGGTTAGCTCAGTTGGTTAGAATGCAGTGTTGGTAACACCAAAGTCAAGGGTCCACATCCCTGTATTGGCTGTGTAGCAGCCAAAAGAAGAAAAGTTTGCCTATATTTCTGCCTTTTTTAAAAGCACAAATGGGGCACATGCTAAACACACTGTTCTGCCCTTTGCTTTTTTCCAGTTAATATTTTGGTGTTTGTTATCAATTGTGTGGCTTTACCTTTCTTTCTTTTTCTGTGTGTGTGTGTGTGTGTGTGTGTGTGTGTGTGTGTGTGTGTGTG